>NC_088229.1:75363450-75390950 GCF_036934945.1 Oncorhynchus masou masou
CGCCAAGCGGGCGGAGAGGGTTGGCTTCATCCTGTGGGGAAAGTGGGGCTGAAAGGCCAAGAGGAGAAGCCTTGTTGTTGTTGGCCAAGAGGCGCCATATTACTCAGTGCCGAATGGCAGAGAGGAGAAGACGGAGGGACACATGAGGGAGAACCTATCGTCTTCACTCCTTTGAGTACAGGGCTCCGGTTGCTTGGATTGGTAGTCACTCGTGACCATTCTGGACTTCCTCCAGATGGTACCGAAGGGTGGTATTCTGCTGCATTGCAGAGTCCACTTGAGCGCTTAGAGTACTGATTTTGGACATGTGAGTGTCGCACTTGCTCCTTTCGGTCTCAAACTTATCTGTCATGGTTTGCAGATAGAGGTCTTGAGTACGGAGCAAGATATTCAGTGATGAGATTTCTTGCTCTTGCTTAGAAATCAAGATTTCCATCTTCATCACCTGAATTGTCTGTTTGTAGATAATTCAACAGATTTATCTAGTTTGGAGTGGACAACATCGTATTTAGTTTTGGCTAAATCAAGTTGTTCCTGGAGACAATGATTTTGTTGTGCTCTTTCATCGTCATAAGTATTTGCAATTACTTTTAATTGTTCAGATTTCAAACGCAGTTCCTTGACGAGCAGAATGTTTTCATTTCCTGCTTTTGTCAATAGTTACTCAGTTCTCTCCACCTGTCCCCTCATGTTAGCCATGTCTGGCACGTGCTTCAGCTGTGCACTGTGGTATTGGACCGATGCCACATTTTTATGGCGACACATCAGTGCAAAAGTGTGGAGAGCCGTCACAAAGCCTGTGTTTGATGGTTGATTTTGGAGGGCGTTCGCAATTTCGTCAGTTTTTTCGCTAATGGCATAATTAGGGTTGGTATTGCTGCTGAGGTCAGAGATCAATCCATTTATGGGTGGAGGTTCACTAATTAGCGGAGGAGTGGTGACCACCAGCTTGCACATTATTAGAAAAATGTAGAGCTGCAAAGACAAATTTAATCTATTTATAGATGTTGACGAACTATCAGTACTGTACCAGTAATGTGGAAGTTGGACGTGATTGAATTTGCAAAAGCAAATTGAATTAATTAATCAATGCCAATGATTAATCCTACCTGGGTAGGCTATCTGAGTATTAAACTTTAATTAACCTGAGAAGTTGCTTCATCTAGGATAGTTCAGAAAACGTTTACAATGTCGTATTTAGAAAACTCATCAATTTGGAAATGCTTTAAAATATCTATTTCAGAATGTAAATAGCCAGATTTACACTTGAATAAGACATTGATATCTGTCTGGATATCATAAGTAATGACTTGAGTGTGACCTGAATAATTCTTCATGAACGAATATACTGGGCACACTTCCGCGGTCAATGATTTGACACGCTGAAATCAAACGGAACTTCGGGACTTCTGTCCCGCAAGGAGGAGGAATTTCAACGTAGCACAAGTAAACAAAATGGCTATTTTCCCTTGTTAGCTTTAGCATGCAAGCTAAACCCTCCTTTGTGGCTGAAAATGCAGCAGATAGGATCCCTTTGGCAAGAGAAAGGTTTTACTTATAACGTATTATGTTCAAACCCCTTTCAGCGTTTTTTTGACAATGTTTTAACCGCGGCAAACAACGAAATGCCGTGGTCTCCTCGCGAGACAGAGATATAGAGACAGAGATATATATATATATCGATGGTCAAGCTTATCTCCTGAATTTTAAATCGGCTGGCTCTTTGTCCTCGCTCGAGAAATGAATAATGACCGAGCCTACCCGGGTCTGAAACGCGCCAGGCAGAAATAGCCCTGCTATAACACTCTATTTCTCAGATTTCATCCCCTCCAGAAGCCAAAAAACACAAAAGGAAACATGCAAGTGACTGCCAGGGAAGCATCTCATCTCCCCTCTCCCTCCCCTGCCTCTCTCTCTCTGTTCTCTCTAGGACAGAGAATATATTTATCCTTCTTAACATCTCTATCATACATAACATTCCCTCTTAGACACTGCAGTGGTTCCCTTCCAGAATTAACAGCTGGATAATCTCTGGTCTTAAGGAGACTGACTGATACGACTGGTAAAAGTACTTACTCTCTGGCTATTGGACCATTTCATTAACCTGGAACCAATCTGTGCTGGGCATGTGGGTGTTAGACATGTGTGTTAGATATAGCAACACAAAGTATCCTGCAGGACATGTGGTTTGACATGTGGTTTGACTTGGGACTGGATGACCCGAGAAGCATCAAAGACCAGACACCACTAGACCTTATTCAGGCCAGCAGAGGGGGAAACAATGGGGATTCTCAGTGATACACAGACTTCCAGAAGAAGAGGTGCTACGCTACGTTTTACACTGTGAAAAGCTAATACTATATGCTACACGAGTTTTTACACTGTGTCAAGCTAATACTATATACTACGCTACGTTTTACACTGTGCTAAGCTAATACTATATGCTCAACTACATTTTACACTGTGCTAAGCTCATACTATATGCTACACTAGGTTTAACACTGTGCTAAGCTAATACTATATGCTTCGCTACGTTTTACACTGTGCAGAGCTAATACTATATGCTATGCTACATTTTACACGGTGCTAAGCTCATACTATATGCTACACTAGGTTTAACACTGTGCTAAGCTAATACTATATGCTTCGCTACGTTTCACACTGTGCAGAGCTAATACTATATTCTACGCTACGTTTTACACTGTGCCAAGCTAATACTATATGCTACACTACATTTTACACGGTGCTAAGCTCATATAATATACTACACTAGGTTTAACACTGTGCTAAGCTAATACTATATGCTTCGCTACGTTTTACACTGTGCAGAGCTAATACTATATGCTACGCTACGTTTTACACTGTGCTAAGCTAATACTATATGCTACACTACATTTTACACTGTGCTAAGCTCATACTATATGCTACACTAGGTTTAACACTGTGCTAAGCTAATACTATATGCTACGCTACGTTTTACACTGTGCTAAGCCAATACTATATGCTACGCAACGTTTTACACTGTGCTAAGCTAATACTATATGTTACGCTATGCTACCTCAGTAAAAAGCGTTTTTTAAAATTCTGTCCTAAGGACTCCAAAGGGGTACACATTGCCATTTTTGTTGCCCCATCACTACACAACTGATTCAAATAATCAAATCGTGATAAATAATTGATTATTTGAATCAGGTGTGTACCCCTTGGAGTCCCCAGGACCGAGTTTAGGAAACGATTCACTAAGAGAAAAACAGAAATATTCTCTGGATGACTGAAGGCAAGAGAATAGAGTGAAGCTTGTTTAAAACAAATACCTCAAGTGAAAAAAAACGTTACTAAAAATGAACATAAGGCTGAGCATTTTAGTACCCGGCAAGGTTCTCCGGAGAAACAGAAGGGAACCTGGACTAGCAGACACAATCATTATCTCTAATTTAACTTCAGACTAAAAAAACATTTATATGTTCACAAGCTCTTTCTGCAGACTTCTATTTCTGCTTAAGGGTTATTGTCCAGGGTGTAATTTATCCCTAGACTACAAATCTTTGGCAGCCCACAGTTATAGCTATGATATGTGGAGTGGATTGGGACAGACCTATAAGCTGTCTGTCTGGCATAGGCCTACGCTGGTCTACAAATAGCATGATGTGTTTAGGTTTCAAGATGACAGAGGGATAACAAGGCTATGTAAGTGGAGAATTACAGCAGCCTACATCTCATGCTATACAAGACACACAGCAGGAATGCATAATATACGTACAAGTAACAAATCTTAACTATCTGTTAGAATCAATTAGAAAATGTCATTGTTTACAATGGGGGTTCCTCAGGGATCAGTCTTAGGACCATCACAGTACTGAACAAATGTAAAGTTTTGGTCACATGTTTTCATGAGCTGAAATAAAAATATCTCAGACATTTTCCAAACACAAAAAAATATATTTATCTTACATTTTCTGGAAAAAAATCATGTTTAGATCCCTTTTAGTGAGCATTTCTCCTTTGCCAAGATAATCAAACCACTTGAATGGAATGGTATATCAAGAAGCTGATTAAACAAAATGATCATTACACAGGTGCATCTTGTGCTGCGGACAATAAAAGGCCACTATAATATGTGCAGTTTTGTCAGACAACACAATGCCACAGATGACTGCTGGAATGTCCACCAGAACTATTACCAGATAATGTCATCCAACATTTGGTTAGTACGTCCAACCGGACACACGTGTAACCATGCCAGTCAAGGACCAACATATCCGGCTTCTTCACCTGCGGGATAGTCTGAGACAGCTGATGAAACTGTGGGTTTGCACAACCGAAAAACTTCTGCACAGTCAGAAACCAGGAAGCTCATCTGCGTGCTCGTCGTCCTCACCAAGGTCTTGACATGACTGCAGTTCGGCGTCGTAACCAACTTCAGTGGGAAAATGTTTCCCATCGATGGCTACGGGAAAAGTTATCTTTTGAATAACTGGTTCAACTGTACCGTCATGTGGACGAGCGGTTTGCTGATCTCTACGTTGTGAGCAGAGAGCCCCATGGTGGTGGTGGGGTTGTGGTACGGGCAGGCATAAACTACAGACAACGAACACAATTTTCATTTTAAATCGATGACAATTGGAATGCACAGAGATTGAGGCCCATTGTCGTGCCAGTTATCCAACGCCATCACCTCATGTTTCAACATGATAATGCAAGGTTCTGGACACAATTCCTAAAAGCTGAACATGTCCCAGTTCTTCCATGGACTGCATTCTCACCAGACATGTCACCCATTGAGCATGTTTGGGATGCTCTGGATCGATGTGTACGACAGCGTGTTCCAGTTCCTGCCAATATCCAGCAACTTCACAGCCATTGAAGAGGAGTGGGACAACATTCAACATTCAACAGCCTGATCAACTCTATGTGAAGGAGATGTGCCTCGCTGCATGAAGCAAATGGTGGTCACACCAGATGTGGACTGTTTTTTTCTGTTCCACGCCCCTACCTATTACATTTCAGGTAAGACCCAAGTGCAGACTGTGTTGAAGTAGTAATGTTAATTACAGTAACAGGGGCAGGCAAACGACAGGTCAAGGCAGGCAGGGGTCGATAAGGCAGGCTAAGGCAGAGTTGTCAGACGAGATCAGAGTCAGGACAGGAATGGGTCAAAACCAGGAGGGCGAAGAAACAGAGAGACTGGGGAAAAGCAGGAGAACAAAACAGCTGGTTGACTTGACAAACAGAGAACACAGGTATAAATACACAGTGGGATAATGGGGGAATATGGGCGACACCTAGAGGGGGGCGGACACAATCACAAAGACTAGGGGAAAAACAGATCAGGGGACGTGACGCTACCTTTTTCGCTATCCATATCTGTATTCCCAGTCGTGTGAAATCCATAGACATATTAATTAAGTTATTTCAATAGACCGATTTCCTCATATGAAATTGTAACTTCAGTAAAATCGTTGAAATTGTTGCATGTGGCGTTTATAGTTTAGTTCAGTGCAGCTGTAAATGCCACTCCGCATGTCATTACGTGATGTATACAGTGGGGCAAAAAAAGTAGTAGTATTTAGTCAGCCACCAATTGTACAAGTTCTCCCACTTAAAAAGATGACTTCCAGAAACCGTTTGACCTCTGTCATTGCAAACAAAGGGTATATAAACAAAGGGTATATAACAAGGTATTGAGATAAACTTTTGTTATTGACCAAATACTTATTTTCCACCATAATTTGCAAATAAATTCATTAAAAATCCTACAATGTGATTTTCTGCATTTTTTTCCTTCTCATTTTGTCTGTCATAGTTGAAGTGTACCTATGATGAAAATTACAGACCTCTCTCATCTTTTTAAGTGGGAGAACTTGCACAATTGGTGGCTGACTAAATACTTTTTTTTACCCCACTGTATATATCAACATGCAGATAGATACATAAATACAGATGATACTTTAATACATATACTATATATATATATACTATTTACTATATATATAATATATAATATACTTTAATACATATACTATATATACAGTGCCTTGCGAAAGTATTCGGCCCCCTTGAGCTCTGCGACCTTTTGCCACATTTCAGACTTCAAACATTCAGATATAAAACTGTATTTTTTTGTGAAGAATCAACAAGTGGGACACAATCATGAAGTGGAACGTCATTTATTGGATATTGAAAAATTGGGCGTGCAAAATTATTCAGCCCCCTTAAGTTAATACTTTGTAGCGCCACCTTTTGCTGCGATTACAGCTGTAAGTCGCTTGGGGTATGTCTCTATCAGTTTTGCACATCAAGAGACTGAAATTCTTTCCCATTCCTCCTTGCAAAACAGCTCGAGCTCAGTGAGGTTGGATGGAGAGCATTTGTGAACAGCAGTTTTCAGTTCTTTCCACAGATTCTCGATTGGATTCAGGTCTGGACTTTGACTTGGCCATTCTAACACCTGGATATGTTTATTTTTGAATACTATTTATACTACTTTATTTTTGTACTATATATATACTATATGTATATACTATATACTATATATATATACTATATACTATATATATATAATATACTTTAATACATATACTATATATATACTATATATATAATATACTGTAATACATATACTATATACTTTAATACATATACTATATATATATACTATATACTTTATTACATATACTACATATATACTATATAATATACTTTAATACATACAATAGCTATATATAATATACTTTAATACATATATTATATATATGCTATATATATATAATATACTTTCATACATATATTATATATATAATATACTTCCAACTGTTTTAAAAAACACTTGAGTAACATCAGCAACATATATTTATATTTATTTATTGATATTTATTTCTTACGGTTTTACAGAAAGCAGAGTAATATTAATACTAGCTTCATAACATTTCATATTTCATTTCTTTACGGTTTCAAGTAATAATACATTTATGCTGTATTTATTTATTGAAAACATACGTGTACTTTAATTATAATGAAATAAGCGAGAGTCTCAAATGAAAACTATGATAGTAAAAGAATATCCACCTTTTTTCCCATTTGTATTATCCGATGAAAAGCCCTCAGTAACAATAGACCTTTTTTTCATATTGTCCAATACAGTACTATATATGTATACTTTAATACAGTAGTTTACTCCAACCTTTAATAGCACCATTTTTCATTGGCAAATGACGTCTTAATTCTCCCTTAAACTACAAAATACAGATGGCTTGTCATGTGACTTTACAAATATAAAGTGTTGTTTCTTAAATGGTGACTTATGAAACTGGTGGTGGTGATGGGGTCAAGTTATATACCTGAGCCCTATGCAGCTTCAGTACTGAAAACATGACATATTGAAACACCTGTATATCGACAGGTCATCAAGAAGACCCTACGTACACACGTAGTTAGAGGTTGGCTTAGGTTCTTGTTTTTGCACATGCAGTTTTTTTTCACATTTATTTTTATTACAGCTTGTTGATGAGGCATTTCTATTCTTCAAGAATCAGACAAAACAACCTTCAGAAGGTATTTACACCCCTTGACTTATTCCACATTTTGTTATGTTACAGACTGAATTAAATTGGATTAAATATATAATTCTTTTCACCCATTTACACACAATACCCCATAAAAACATTTTTTGAAAAATGAAATACAGAAATATCTAAATTTACATAAGTATTCACACCCCTGAGTCAATACATATAATTTCAACAATTTTAAAGTCAAAACTGTAACTCAGGAACATTCCCCATCTTGTTGGTGAGCAACTCCAGAAGTGTTTTAGGTTATTGTTCTGCTGAAAGGTGAATTTCCTTCCCAGTGTCTGTTGGATAGAAGAATGAACCAGGTTTTCCTCTAGGATTTTGCCTGCGCTTTCTCTTTTCCGTTTCATCCTAAAAAAACTCTCTAGTCCTTGCCGATGACAAGTATACCCATAACATGATGCAGCCACCAACATGCTTGAAAATATGAAGAGTGGTACTCAGTGATGTGTTGGATTCGCCCCAAACATAACACTTTGTATTCAGGACAAAGTTAATTTCTATGCCACATTTTTTTGCAGTATTACTTTAATGCCTTGTTACAAACAGGAGGCGTGTTTTTGGAATATTTGATTTCTGTACAGGCTTCCTTCTTTTTACTCTGACAATTAGGTCAGTATTGTTGTTGATTCATCCTCAGTTTTATCCTATCACAGCCATTCAACTCTGTAACTGTTTTAAAGTCACTATTGGCCTCATGGTGAAATCCCCGAGGGGTTTCCTTCCTCTCTGGCAACTGAGTTAGGAAGGACTCCTGTATCTTTATAGTGACTGGGTGTATTGATACACCATCCGATGTGTAATTAATAACTTCACCAGCTCAAGGCTTTTCATTTTATTTCTTAACTATTAGTCCAGCCAACTTATTATGTAAATTGTTAAGCACATTTTTGAAATTATTTAGGTTTGCCATAACAAAGGGGTTGAAAATTGATTGACTCAAGACGTTCCAGCTTTTAATTTTTAATGAACTTATAAACATTTTTTAAAAACATAATTTCACTTTGACATGATAGGGTGTTGTGTGTAGGCCAGTGACATCTTGCATCGCAATTTACTCCATTTAAAATTCAGTCTGCAACAACAAAACATGTAAAAAAAAAACATCAAGGGGTGTGAAAACAACTTTTTGAAGAAACTGTACCATTCATCTGTAAGTCCAAAAATGTCAAATGTAACAACTTAAGGATTCTAGCTTTAATGTATCTTTTTTTGTGATTTTCATACATTTTGGTGGAGTGGCAGCATTCTAAGGCTACGGACCATTGAAGGATTCTCTACGCTACAGACATAGTCCAATCAGATTTGATGATGCTTAGTTTTACAGTCCAATCAGATTTGATGCTTACTTTTACAGTCCAATCAAATGTGATGATTCTAGGTTTTAACTAAGCAGTGCACCTGTACTTAAGTCAACTTCGCTTCTTGAAAAGTGATCCCAAAGGATTGCTTTTATCTTTAATTATAATATTTCTCAACCCTTACGTACAAAATTCTCCCAGACACAATATTACACACGTTTAGGAACCTTTCTGTAACTCGACGCTACAGAAGCCGTCGAGTAACGTCCTAAAAACCATCACAATTCAACATGTTTCCAAAGTACACAAAACCAATGTTGTTGATGGGTTTTTTTTGCATTCAAGGAGCAGCAGCACTTGAAAGTTTGCAATAATAACCATTAATAAATCTCAAGTATTAAAAACTAAGAAAAATGTACAATAGAAATGAATATTGTTCACCCTGTTTTCCTAGATTATATACAGTAGGAGGACGGTGCCTTTAGTTAACAAAAACAAAGAAGAAGAAAAAGAATGAAACAAACCGATGATGTACAATGAAGTCTAGTTTAGGTGAGAGACGAGGCGAGGTGTTGGTATGTGGATTGTAGGCTTGGAGCGTTAAGGTAAAGTTGGCATACAGTACATGCTGGAAGCAGACAGTGGCTATAGGGATAGTTCTGTAGTGCTGGAAGCAAAAGCTAACACCTCCCCCCTTCCTCTCGTTCTCTCTTCCAACTTCCCTCTCTCTCTCTTTCCCCCCCTCTCTCCCCTCCCTCCCCCCTCCCTCTCTCTCTCTTCCAACTTCCCTCTCTCTCTCTCTTTCCCCCTCTCTCCCCTCCCCCCCCCCTCCCTCTCTCTCTCTCTTCCTACTTCCCTCTCTCTCTCTACTTCCCTCTCTCCCCCTCCCTTTCCCCTTTCCCCCTCCCTCTCATTCCCCCTCCCTCTCTCTCTCTCTTCCTACTTCCCTCTCTCTCCCCCTCCCTCTCTCTCTCTCTTCCTACTTCTCTCTCCCCCTCCCTCTCTCTCTCTTCCTACTTCCCTCTCCCCTCCCTCTCACTCTTCCTACTCCCCCCCCCTCTCTCTCTCTTTCTGACACCTGTTAAAACAGCCCAAACGTATTACTGCTGTGTGGGGGTAGAGGAGGGGGAGGGAGGGCGTTGAGGTTACATTTGAGTATTGCTGAAGGCGGCTTTGAAGAGGGGGTGTGACCCATTGGGTAATGGGTGTGGTCTGCGGGGAAGTGGGCATGGCTCAGTCGACTGTTGTTGGGGTATTGACCAGTCGACACACTCCTCCCTCTATGGCCAGCGACTGTCCTGCTACAGCCCCGGGAGGCAGGCGGGATATGTGAGTCTGGAGAGAGAGAGAAGAGAGTTTTAAACACCTTTAATTTCTAACTAAAGTGAGTACAGTTCTTACAGAATACACAGCAAAAGAGACAGAAAATAACAAGAGGGATATGTGGAACAGAAAGAGAACGGAGGGGGTTGGGGGAGAAGAGGGATATGTGGAACAGAAAGAGAACGGAGGGGGTTGGGGAGGAGAAGAGGGATATGTGGAACAGAAAGAGAACGGAGGGGGTTGGGGGAGGAGGAGAGGGATATGTGGAACAGAAAGAGAACGGAGGGGGTTGGGGGAGGAGAAGAGGGATATGTGGAACAGAAAGAGAATGGAGGGGGTTGGGGGAGGAGGAGAAGAGGGATATGTGGAACAGAAAGAGAACGGAGGGGGTTGGGGGGAGGAGAAGAGGGATATGTGGAACAGAAAGAGAACGGAGGGGGTTGGGGGAGGAGGAGAGGGATATGTGGAACAGAAAGAGAACGGAGGGGGTTGGGGGGAGGAGAAGAAGGATATGTGGAACAGAAAGAGAACGGAGGGGGTTGGGGGGGAGAAGAGGCATATGTGGAACAGAAAGAGAACGGAGGGGGTTGGGGGGAGGAGAAGAGGGATATGTGGAACAGAAAGAGAACGGAGGGGGTTGGGGAGGAGGTGAAGAGGTTTATGTGGAACAGAAAGAGAACGGAGGGGGTTGGGGGGAGGAGAAGAGGGATATGTGGAACAGAAAGAGAACGGAGGGGGTTGGGGGAGGAGGAGAGGGATATGTGGAACAGAAAGAGAACGGAGGGGGTTGGGGGGAGGAGGAGAGGGATATGTAGAACAGAAAGAGAACGGAGGGGGTTGGGGGAAGAGGAGAGGGATATGTAGAACAGAAAGAGAACGGAGGGGGTTGGGGGAGGAGGAGAAGAGGGACATGTGGAACAGAAAGAACAGAGGGGGTTGGGGGGAGGAGGAGAGGGATATGTAGAACAGAAAGAGAACAGAGGGGGTTGGGGGAGGAGGAGAGGGATATGTAGAACAGAAAGAGAACGGAGGGGGTTGGGGGAGGAGGAGAAGAGGGATATGTGGAACAGAAAGAGAACGGAGGGGGTAGGGGGGAAGAGAAGAGGGATATGTAGAACAGAAAGAGAACGGAGGGGGTTGGGTGGTGGTTGGGTGGAGGGGGCGGGGGCAGAGTAACAGAGTTGGGGCTTCCTTTGTGGGATCAAAGGAGAACGTCTCTCCTTGTGCTAATAACTACAGCAGGCCAGGCAGGCAGTGTTCCCTCCCTCCCAGTCAGTAACACCCTAAGGTAATCTGTCACTACTGTGGGACAACCCTGTCAGAGTCAGTACAGGCCAGGGTCCTGTCATTAGGGCACAGATTTTTTTTTTGAATGTTTGAAAAAAAAAAAAAAAAACGAATAAGAACTTTTCTTATTAGATAAGAGCTTCTCTTATTAAGTCCAGATCGTCCCTGCCTCTTTCAGTCTGTTTTCATCTGGTTGGTGCCTAACGAACACAACCCAGGCCAGAACACATATGGAAACACTAGCCTATTACCTATGCTATACCCTCTGACTGCGTTCTATAACTGCCCTTCATCTTTAGACAGGGTTCAAGAAGATTTAAATGGTGAAAGGGTGGGAGAAGACCCATGACTGAATCATACTTTTTTGATGTGCTCAAACATAGAATAACTTGAAACAGTAAATGAGTTGAAAAGCCTGAACAATGATCATCTAGTCAAAAGCACATTCAGATGGGACACAGCTGAGACGTTTATTTCTGTTTCATTCAAAACCCAGATGAACATTTACAGAAAGAGCTGTGAGAGGGGAAGAGGACCAAAGAGCTTAGTAAACCAAACACAGAGGGTGATTATCCAACCACAGCGCTCAGGGTGTGTGAGTGATTTTTTTTTTTTTTAGGCTGGGTCTGCCACATGTGTCCCAAGTCTGGTAAGAAGATCCACTAAACTGAAGTAGATTGAACACTAGGGTCCTCTTCATTAGGGCACGCAAAAGAAAATGTTTAAAAATATTTTGTAACAGAAAACTCAAACAAGTTTTTTCTTATTGGACAAGTCATGGTAGTCCCTTCCGGGGGATTCAATTTGTTTTCTTCCGTTTGGTGCATAATGAACAGGACCCCCCAGCTCACATAGGTCATCTGAGGACATGCTCAGTCCCAAATGGCACTCCATTCCCTACATAGTGCACTACGTTTGACCAGGATCCTCATGCACGATGACGAATGTAGTGGACAAATTAGTCTGTTATATCACACCTGACTACACCACTACAGGTGATCTAGTCTGTTATATCACACCTGACTACACCACTACAGGTGATCTAGTCTGTTATATCACACCACTACAGGTGATCTAGTCTGTTATATCACACCTGACTACACCACTACAGGTGATCTAGTCTGTTATATCACACCTGACTACACCACTACAGGTGATCTAGTCTGTTATAACACACCTGACTACACCACTACAGGTGATCTAGTCTGTTATATCACACCACTACAGGTGATCTAGTCTGTTATATCACACCTGACTACACCACTACAGGTGATCTAGTCTGTTATATCACACCTGACTACACCACTACAGGTGATCTAGTCTGTTATATCACACCTGACTACACCACTACAGGTGATCTAGTCTGTTATATCACACCTGACTACACCACTACAGGTGATCTAGTCTGTTATATCACACCACTACAGGTGATCTAGTCTGTTATATCACACCTGACTACACCACTACAGGTGATCTAGTCTGTTATATCACACCTGACTACACCACTACAGGTGATCTAGTCTGTTATATCACACCTGACTACACCACTACAGGTGATCTAGTCTGTTATATCACACCACTACAGGTGATCTAGTCTGTTATATCACACCTGACTACACCACTACAGGTGATCTAGTCTGTTATATCACACTGTTATATCACACCTGACTACACCACTACAGGTGATCTAGTCTGTTATATCACACCTGACTACACCACTACAGGTGATCTAGTCTGTTATATCACACCACTACAGGTGATCTAGTCTGTTATATCACACCTGACTACACCACTACAGGTGATCTAGTCTGTTATATCACACCTGACTACACCACTACAGGTGATCTAGTCTGTTATATCACACCACTACAGGTGATCTAGTCTGTTATATCACACCTGACTACACCACTACAGGTGATCTAGTCTGTTATATCACACCACTACAGGTGATCTAGTCTGTTATATCACACCACTACAGGTGATCTAGTCTGTTATATCACACCTGACTACACCACTACAGGTGATCTAGTCTGTTATATCACACCTGACTACACCACTACAGGTGATCTAGTCTGTTATATCACACCACTACAGGTGATCTAGTCTGTTATATCACACCTGACTACACCACTACAGGTGATCTAGTCTGTTATATCACACCACTACAGGTGATCTAGTCTGTTATATCACACCTGACTACACCACTACAGGTGATCTAGTCTGTTATATCACACCTGACTACACCACAGGTGATCTAGTCTGTTATATCACACCTGACTACACCACTACAGGTGATCTAGTCTGTTATATCACACCTGACTACACCACTACAGGTGATCTAGTCTGTTATATCACACCTGACTACACCACTACAGGTGATCTAGTCTGTTATATCACTACCACTACAGGTGATCTAGTCTGTTATATCACACCTGACTACACCACTACAGGTGATCTAGTCTGTTATATCACACCTGACTACACCACTACAGGTGATCTAGTCTGTTATATCACACCTGACTACACCACTACAGGTGATCTAGTCTGTTATATCACACCACTACAGGTGACTACACCACTACAGGTGATCTAGTCTGTTATATCACACCTACAGGTGATCTATATCACCACTACAGGTGATCTAGTCTGTTATATCACCTGACCACCACTACAGGTGATCTAGTCTGTTATATCACACCTACAGGTGATCTAGTCTGTTATATCACACCACTACAGGTGATCTAGTCTGTTATATCTCACCTGACTACACCACTACAGGTGACTACATAACACTACAGACTGATCTAGTCTGTTATATCACACCTGACTACACCACTACAGGTGATCTAGTCTGTTATATCACACCACTACAGGTGATCTAGTCTGTTATATCACACCACTACAGGTGATCTAGTCTGTTATATCACACCACTACAGGTGATCTAGTCTGTTATATCACACCTGACTACACCACTACAGGTGATCTAGTCTGTTATATCACACCTGACTACACCACTACAGGTGATCTAGTCTGTTATATCACACCTGACTACACCACTACAGGTGATCTAGTCTGTTATATCACACCTGACTACAGGTGATCTAGTCTGTTATATCTCACCTGACTACACCACTACAGGTGATCTAGTCTGTTATATAACACCTGACTACACCACTACAGGTGATCTAGTCTGTTATATCACACCACCACTACAGGTGATCTAGTCTGTTATATCACACCTACAGGTGATCTAGTCTGTTATATCACACCTGACTACACCACTACAGGTGATCTAGTCTGTTATATCACACCTGACTACACCACTACAGGTGATCTAGTCTGTTATATCACACCTGACTACACCACTACAGGTGATCTAGTCTGTTATATCACACCTGACTACACCACTACAGGTGATCTAGTCTGTTATATCACACCTGACTACACCACTACAGGTGATCTAGTCTGTTATATCACACCTGACTACACCACTACAGGTGATCTAGTCTGTTATATCACACCTGACTACACCACTACAGGTGATCTAGTCTGTTATATCTCACCTGACTACACCACTACAGGTGATCTAGTCTGTTATATCACACCTGACGACACCACTACAGGTGATCTAGTCTGTTATATCACACCTGACTACACCACTACAGGTGATCTAGTCTGTTATATCACACCTGACTACACCACTACAGGTGATCTAGTCTGTTATATCTAGTCACCTGACTACACCACTACAGGTGATCTAGTCTGTTATATCACACCTGACTACACCACTACAGGTGATCTAGTCTGTTATATCACACCTACAGGTGATCTAGTCTGTTATATCACACCTACAGGTGATCTAGTCTGTTATATCACACACCTGACTACACCACTACAGGTGATCTAGTCTGTTATATCACACCTGACTACACCACTACAGGTGATCTAGTCTGTTATATCACACCTGACTACACCACTACAGGTGATCTAGTCTGTTATATCACACCACTGACTACACCACCACTACAGGTGATCTAGTCTGTTATATCACACCTGACTACACCACTACAGGTGATCTAGTCTGTTATATCTGTTATATCACACTGACTACCACTACAGGTGATCTAGTCTGTTATATCACACCTGACTACACCACTGATCTAGTCTGATATCTAGGTGATCTGTCTGTATATCACACCTGACTACACCACTACAGGTGATCTAGTCTGTTATATCACACCACCACTACAGACTACACCACTACAGGTGATCTAGTCTGTTATATCACACCTGACTACACCACTACAGGTGATCTAGTCTGTTATATCACACCTGACTACACCACTACAGGTGATCTAGTCTGTTATATCACACCTGACTACACCACTACAGGTGATCTAGTCTGTTATATCACCTGACTACACTACAGGTGACTACACCACTACAGGTGATCTAGTCTGTTATATCACACCTGACTACACCACTACAGGTGATCTAGTCTGTTATATCACACCACTACAGGTGATCTAGTCTGTTATATCACACCTGACTACACCACTACAGGTGATCTACTGTTATATCACACCTACAGGTGATCTAGTCTGTTATATCACACCTGACTACACCACTACAGGTGATCTAGTCTGTTATATCACACCTGACTACACCACTACAGGTGATCTAGTCTGTTATATCACACCTGACTACACCACTACAGGTGATCTAGTCTGTTATATCACACCTGACTACACCACTACAGGTGATCTAGTCTGTTATATCACACCTGACTACACCACTACAGGTGATCTAGTCTGTTATATCACACCTGACTACACCACGACAGGTGATCTAGTCTGTTATATCACACCTGACTACACCACTACAGGTGATCTAGTCTGTTATATCACACCACTACAGGTGATCTAGTCTGTTATATCACACCACTACAGGTGATCTAGTCTGTTATATCACACCTGACTACACCACTACAGGTGATCTAGTCTGTTATATCACACCTGACTACACCACTACAGGTGATCTAGTCTGTTATATCACACCTGACTACACCACTACAGGTGATCTAGTCTGTTATATCACACCTGACTACACCACTACAGGTGATCTAGTCTGTTATATCACACCTGACTACTAGTCTGTTATATCACACCTGACTACACCACTACAGGTGATCTAGTCTGTTATATCACACCACTACAGGTGATCTAGTCTGTTATATCACACCTGACTACAGGTGATCTAGTCTGTTATATCACACCTGACTACACCACCTACAGGTGATCTAGTCTGTTATATCACACCACTACAGGTGATCTAGTCTGTTATATCACACCTGACTACACCACTACAGGTGATCTAGTCTGTTATATCACACCTGACTACACCACTACAGGTGATCTAGTCTGTTATATCACACCACTACAGGTGATCTAGTCTGTTATATCACACCACTACAGGTGATCTAGTCTGTTATATCACACCACTACAGGTGATCTAGTCTGTTATATCACACCACTACAGGTGATCTAGTCTGTTACACCACTACAGGTGATCTAGTCTGTTATATCACACCTGACTACACCACTACAGGTGATCTAGTCTGTTATATCACACCACCACCACAGGTGACAGGTGATCTAGTCTGTTATATCACAACTGACTACACCACTACAGGTGATCTAGTCTGTTATATCTCACCTGACTACACCACTACAGGTGATCTAGTCTGTTATATCACACCTGACGACACCACTACAGGTGATCTAGTCTGTTATATCACACCTGACTACACCACTACAGGTGATCTAGTCTGTTATATCTCACACCACTACAGACTAGTCACCACTACAGGTGATCTAGTCTGTTATATCACACCTGACGACACCACTACAGGTGATCTAGTCTGTTATATCACACCTGACGACACCACAACACACAACAGGAGTTGTACAACAACAACTCACAATACTAACAAACATTTAACTGCATATCCACAGCATCTGATCAACCCATGGTTGTCTTCCTACGAGCCAGAATGGCTGATGGATGGAGTGACAAAGCAAAGAGTTACATAAGGAGTAAAGAGGCAGATGTTTCCAGTCAATTCTCTGTTGACAGTTTGTTGCTCCAGTGATTGAAGTGACTGACCACACTGGCGGACTCTGATTCACTTTAAATACAACAATGTTTTTCTGTGTTTGTCTGTGAAAAAAAAACACAACCCCTTTGTTGAGCTGATGTGTTTTAAAAAAGCAGCTAGCTGACACGTTAACACCCGAGTGGAGGGGGGGGGTGAGGAGGAGTGGACGAGAGAAGAGGAGGAAAGAAGGTGGAGAGGGGAAGGAGAGGAGAGTGAGGATAAGAGGAAAGGGGAGGAGAGAAGAAGAGGGGAGGAGGAGAGGAAAGGGAGGAGAGAAGGAGGAGAAGAGGAGGAAGGGGAGGAAAAGAGATGAGCATAGGAGAGGGCATGAGGAGAAGAGATGAGCAGAGAGAAGAGGAGGAGAAGAGGAGATGAGCAGAGAGAAGAGGAGGAATAAAGAGCATAGGAGAGAAGAGGAGAAGAGGAGGAGAAGAGAGCAGAGGGGTAGAAGAGATGAGCAGAGAGGAGGAGAAGAGGAGAGAAGGAGAGAAAAGGAATAAAGAGAAGAGGAGGAGAAGAGAGGAGAGGGAGGAGGGAGGAGAGAAAAGGAATAAAGAGAAGAGGAGGAGAAGAGAGGAGAGGGAGGAGGGAGGATAGAATGAGGAGAAGAGAGGAGGAGAGAATGAGGAGAAGAGAGGAGGGGAGAAGATTAGGAGAAGAGAGCGGGGGAGGAGAGAATGAGTAGAAGAGAGGAGAGAGGAGGGGGAGAAGAGAGGAGAGAGGGGGAGAAGAGAGGGATGAGAAGGAGGAGAGGCGAGGAAGGAGAAGAGGGGGGGAAGAGAGAAGAGGAGGAGAAGGAGAACAAGAGGAGGAGAGGAAGGGGAGGAAAAGAGATGAGCAGAGGAGTGGGGAGGAGGAGAGGAGTTGAGCAGAGAGGAGAGAGCAGAGGAGGGGGAGGAGACAATGAGGAGAAGAGCAGATGAGGGGAGAAGAGATGAGCAGAGAGGAGTGGGGAGGAGGAGAGGCGAGGAAGGAGAGGGTATAAATATAGCACAATGCCCAGTGTGCTATTACCACGTTGATGTTGTGGTGGTTTTACTATTCTATCAGAACAGTCATTGGATTCTATCCCAGAACAAGATTTTATCATATGATTTTTGTTTTCCCTTTCACAATACATGTCTATTGACTGTTCTGAGAGAATCCCATGACTGTTCTGAGAGAATCCCATGACTGTTCTGAGAGAATCCCATGACTGTTCTGAGAGAATCCCATGACTGTCCTGAGAGAATCCCATGACTGTTCTGAGAGAATCCCATGACTGTTCTGAGAGAATCCCATGACTGTTCTGAGAGAATCCCATGACTGTTCTGAGAGAATCCCATGACTGTTCTGAGAGAATCCCATGACTGTTCTGAGAGAATCCCATGACTGTTCTGATAGAATCCCATGACTGTTCTGAGAGAATCCCATGACTGTTCTGAGAGAATCCCATGACTGTTCTGAGAGAATCCCATGACTGTTCTGAGAGAATCCCATGACTGTTCTGAGAGAATCCCATGACTGTTCTGAGAGAATCCCATGACTGTTCTGAGAGAATCCCATGACTGTTCTGAGAGAATCCCATGACTGTTCTGAGAGAATCCCATGACTGTTCTGAGAGAATCCCATGACTGTTCTGAGAGAATCCCATGACTGTTCTGAGAGAATCCCATGACTGTTCTGAGAGAATCCCATGACTGTTCTGAGAGAATCCCATGACTGTTCTGAGAGAATCCCATGACTGTTCTGAGAGAATCCCATGACTGTTCTGAGAGAATCCCATGACTGTTCTGAGAGAATCCCATGACTGTTCTGAGAGAATCCCATGACTGTTCTGAGAGAATCCCATGACTGTTCTGAGAGAATCCCATGACTGTTCTGAGAGAATCCCATGACTGTCCTGAGAGAATCCCATGACTGTTCTGAGAGAATCCCATGACTGTTCTGAGAGAATCCCATGACTGTTCTGAGAGAATCCCATGACTGTTCTGAGAGAATCCCATGACTGTTCTGAGAGAATCCCATGACTGTTCTGAGAGAATCCCATGACTGTTCTGAGAGAATCCCATGACTGTTCTGAGAGAATCCTATGACTGTCCTGAGAGAATCCCATGACTGTTCTGATAGAATCCCATGACTGTTCTGATAGAATCCTATGATGTTTATTGTCTCTATGAAATGGAATTGAAAAACCCAGTGTGCTTTAATAAAACACGTGTCATTGTATTCAAACAACAGTAAAGACTGTTAAGTCCTCAACTCCATTTTAAGTCCAACATACTTTAAATCTGAACTAGATTGTAAATCCAACATGCTTTAAAACTGAACTAGATTGTAAATCCAACATGCTTTAAAACTGAACTAGATTGTAAGTCCAACATGCTTTAAAACTGAACTAGATTGTAAATCCAACATGCTTTAAAACTGAACTAGATTGTAAATCCAACATGCTTTAAAACTGAACTAGATTGTAAGTCCAACATGCTTTAAAACTGAACTAGATTGTAAATCCAACATGCTTTAAAACTGAACTAGATTGTAAGTCCAACATGCTTTAAAACTGAACTAGATTGTAAATCCAACATGCTTTAAAACTGAACTAGATTGTAAGTCCAACATGCTTTAAAACTGAACTAGATTGTAAATCCAACATGCTTTAAAACTGAACTAGATTGTAAGTCCAACATGCTTTAAAACTGAACTAGATTGTAAGTCCAACATGCTTTAAAACTGAACTAGATTGTAAGTCCAACATGCTTTAAAGTGGTCCAAAAGTGTCTAGGGGGGAATGAGCTGCACAACTAAATCAAATGGAAAGGCCTAAATGGCCGGTTCACACAGTACAGGTTTAATCACATCTTACAGTCAAATCATGTGCCAGACAAAGTATATGACGAAGAACAGCACATTAATTATGTACAGGGATGTGGTCTGTTATTAACATAGCTGGCCTGTATCAGGCCTTTCATGTCCCTGAGGACTGATCCCCTGTTTGCCCCGGCACAAAATAACAACATGAGACAGCACGGCCCGGCACTGCCCGGCCCAGTACGGCCTCCACATTACTGTGTAGTCCCCTCTCTATCAGTCTCCACATTACTGTGTAGTCCCCTCTCTATCAGTCTCCACATTACTGTGTAGTCCCCTCTCTATCAGTCTCCACATTACTGTGTAGTCCCCTCTCTATCAGTCTCCACATTACTGTGTAGTCCCCTCTCTATCAGTCTCCACATTACTGTGTAGTCTCCTCTCTATCAGTCTCCTCTCTATCAGTCTCCACATTACTGTGTAGTCTCCTCTCTATCAGTCTCCTCTCTATCAGTCTCCACATTACTGTGTAGTCCCCTCTCTATCAGTCTCCACATTACTGTGTAGTCCCCTCTCTATCAGTCTCTACATTACTGTGTAGTCCCCTCTCTATCAGTCTCTACATTACTGTGTAGTCCCCTCTCTATCAGTCTCCACATTACTGTGTAGTCCCCTCTCTATCAGTCTCCATATTACTGTGTAGTCCCCTCTCTATCAGTCTCCACATTACTGTGTAGTCCCCTCTCTATCAGTCTCCTCTCTATCAGTCTCCACATTACTGTGTAGTCCCCTCTCTATCAGTCTCCACATTACTGTGTAGTCCCCTCTCTATCAGTCTCCACATTACTGTGTAGTCCCCTCTCTATCAGTCTCCTCTCTATCAGTCTCCACATTACTGTGTAGTCCCCTCTCTATCAGTCTCCACATTACTGTGTAGTCCCCTCTCTATCAGTCTCCACATTACTGTGTAGTCCCCTCTCTATCAGTCTCCTCTCTATCAGTCTCCACATTACTGTGTAGTCCCCTCTCTATCAGTCTCCACATTACTGTGTAGTCCCCTCTCTATCAGTCTCCACATTACTGTGTAGTCTCCTCTCTATCAGTCTCCACATTACTGTGTAGTCCCCTCTCTATCAGTCTACACATTACTGTGTAGTCCCCTCTCTATCAGTCTCCACATTACTGTGTAGTCCCCTCTCTATCAGTCTCCACATTACTGTGTAGTCTCCTCTCTATCAGTCTCCACATTACTGTGTAGTCCCCTCTCTATCAGTCTCCACATTACTGTGTAGTCCCCTCTCTATCAGTCTCCACATTACTGTGTAGTCCCCTCTCTATCAGTCTCCACATTACTGTGTAGTCCCCTCTCTATCAGTCTCCACATTACTGTGTAGTCTCCTCTCTATCAGTCTCCTCTCTATCAGTCTCCACATTACTGTGTAGTCCCCTCTCTATCAGTCTCCACATTACTGTGTAGTCTCCTCTCTATCAGTCTCCACATTACTGTGTAGTCTCCTCTCTATCAGTCTCCACATTACTGTGTAGTCCCCTCTCTATCAGTCTCCACATTACTGTGTAGTCTCCTCTCTATCAGTCTCCTCTCTATCAGTCTCCACATTACTGCGTAGTCCCCTCTCTATCAGTCTCCACATTACTGTGTAGTCCCCTCTCTATCAGTCCCCTCTCTATCAGTCTCCACATTACTGTGTAGTCCCCTCTCTATCAGTCTCCACATTACTGTGTAGTCCCCTCTCTATCAGTCTCCACATTACTGTGTAGTCCCCTCTCTATCAGTCTCCACACCACCATAACATGGCAACAACACCAGCTGGACAACGGTCTACTCTAGTCCGTCACATAGCCTTTCACTAGAACATATGGGTGGTCTCCACAGGTCACACAAGGTCAAAGGTCATATGGGTGGTATCCACACAAGGTCAAAGGGTAAACCACCTTGGCTGATCTGAGATTTAACTGATTCTCCGGTTCTTAAAACATATGTTTCTGTGTTTGGATATTTATAGGTTTTACTGTCCCCAGAAAAGAAGAGTATTCACCATATTGACCTAGTGTAGTTGGCTCATATCCCCCTACCGGGCCCAACACCCAAATTACACAGAGGAGAGGCGGAGGGAGGGAGACTGGGCTACGAGAGAGACAGGTCTATATTCTTGGTTTCTTAGTCTATTTACATTGTTTTGTTCACAAGTCAGAGGTTGTTGTTCTAGATTTGAGTCTCTCTCTCTCTCTGTATCTCTCTCTCTCTCTCTGTATCTCTCTCTCTCTCTCTCTCTGTATCTCTCTCTCTCTCTCTGAAGAGAGTTGGATATTCTGCATATATTTATTGCAAATCACAACTATTTTTTCTTCTTCCCAGAAACACTCATTTGTTTGTTTTGTCACATTTTTCTAATAAAAAGCTATTACATCTGGAAAATGTCAAACAACTTTCAACAGATCTGGAGCTCGTCAGTCACTTAAACTCAAACCACAAGTCATGAAAACAGCAGGTTCTTGTAAATTATGATTAAATATCTTTACCATTGGCACTTCTCAATGTAATCCAATTATATTTATTTGAATTAGTTAACATGTCAAACTTATGTTTAAGAACAGTTTGTAATCTAAATAAAGCAGAGAAAACAGTGACATATGGCATGTTTGTTTGTTGTTGTTGTGGAGGCTCACCTTGGCTTTCCCATCCTGGGCAGACATGTAGCCAACACACATACTTTCTGTAGTGTGGCTCCACAGGAACTCAACTGGAGGGGAGGGAGAGAGAGGGGGAGAGAGAGAGAGAGAGAAAGAGGAGAGAGAGAGGAAGAGAGAGGGGGAGAGAGAGACAGAGAGAGAGAGGAGGGAGACAGAGAGGGGGAGAGAGAGAGGGGAAGAGGGGGAGAGAGAGAGGGGAAGAGGAGAGAGAAAGGGGGGATAAAGAGGAAGGGGGAGATAGGGGGAGAGAGGGGAGAGAGAGGGGAGAGGGGGAGAGAGGGGAGAGGGAGAGAGGGGAGAGGGGGAGAAAGAGAGGGATGAGAGAGGGAGAGAGGAGAGAGAGAGGTCATTGGGGAGGAGAGAGTTTGGGGAGAGAGAGAGGGGAGAGAGAAGGGGAGAGGAGAGGGGAGAGAGAGGGGGAGAGCTGGAGGAGAGAAGGGGTGAGAAGAGAGAGAGGGGAGAGATCCAGAGGGAGAGAGAGGGAGAGCCTGGAGTCAGGAGAGGGAGAGAGAGGGGAGAGAGAGGGGGTAAAGACCCAGCAGGGATGTCAGGAGAGGGGGAGAGATGGGAGAGGAGAGGAGAGAGAGAGAGAGGGATGAGAGAGGGGGAGAGATAGCCTGGATGTCAGGGGAGAGGGGGGTTGAGTATAGGGATGAGAGAGAGGGAGGAGAGGGAGAGAGAGAGCCTGGAGAGAGAGGGTTGGAGTAGCCTGGATGTCAGGAGAGGGAGGGTTGAAACTCTTACCCAGTATAGCCTGGAGTCAGGAGAGAGAGGGAGAGAGGGAGAGAGGGAGAGAGAGGAGAGAGGGAGGGAGAGGGGGGAGAGAGGGAGGGAGGGAGAGAGGGGGAGACCCAGTATAGGGGAGAGAGAGGGGGGTTGTAGTATAGCCTGGATGTCAGAGAGAGGGGATGAGAGAGGGGGGTTGAGAGAGGGGAGAGAGAGGGGGACCCAGTATAGCCTGGAGTCAGAGAGAGGGAGAGAGAGAGGGAGTCAGAGAGGGGGGTTGAGAGAGAGGGGTCAGAGAGGGTTGGGAGTAAACTCTTACCCAGTATAGGGAGAGAGAGGGGGGTTGAGAGGGAGTCAGGAGAGAGTTGGGGAGAGAGGGAGAGAGAGGGAGAGAGAGAGGGAGAGAGAGGGAGAGAGAGAGAGGGGAGAGAGGGAGAGAGAGGGAGAGAGAGGGAGAGGAGAGGGGGAGAGAGGGGGAGAGAGAGAGGGAGAGAGAGAGGGAGGGTTGAGAGGGGGAGAGAGAGGGGGAGAGAGAGAGGGAGGGAGTTGTAGAGGGGGAGATAGGGGGAGTCAGAGAGAGGGTTGGGTTGAGAGAGAGAGTAGGGAGGGATGGAGAGAGGGAGGGAGAGAGAGTAGGGGAGGATGTCAGGAGAGGGGGTTGTAGAGAGAGGGGGAGAGAGGGAGGGAGAGGGAGGTTGTAGAGGGAGGGAGAGCCTGGGCAGAGGAGAGGGAGGTAGAGTAGAGGGAGGTGGGTTGTAGAGAGAGAGGGGGCCAGGTAGAGAGAGAGAGGGGGAGGTAGAGAGAGAAAGGTAGAGAGAGAGAGGGGGAGGTAGAGAGAGAGGGGGAGGTAGAGAGAGAGAGGGGGAGGTAGAGAGAAATAAAAAAGTTGATGAGTGCAGGGTAGACAAAAAGAAGTCTGTTGGTCATTGGGACCAGGAAGTTTGGTCCAGTTTCTCAGAAGCTGAGGAGTTACACACTTCATAAACTTTATATCCGTCAGACAGAGGAAAAACATTGCACTTTGACAGCTGGCAGGGAGAAAGTCTGTGTCCCAAATTAAATTTTTTGTCATTTATCCAGAGCAACGCATAATTAGTGCATTCATCTTCAGATAGCCTGGATGTTGGGTTGGGTTGTAAACTCTTACCCAGTATAGCCTGGATGTCAGGAGAGGGTTGGGTTGTAACCTCTTACCCAGTATAGCCTGGATGTCAGGAGAGGGTTGGGTTGTAAACTCTTACCCAGTATAGCCTGGATGTCAGGAGAGGGTTGGGTTGTAAACTCTTACCTAGTATAGCCTGGATGTCAGGAGAGGGTTGGGTTGTAACCTCTTACCCAGTATAGCCTGGATGTCAGGAGAGGGTTGGGTTGTAAACTCTTACCCAGTATAGCCTGGATGTCAGGAGAGGGTTGGGTTGTAAACTCTTACCCAGTATAGCCTGGATGTCAGGAGAGGGTTGGGTTGTAAACTCTTACCCAGTATAGCCTGGATGTCAGGAGAGGGTTGGGTTGTAAACTCTTACCCAGTATAGCCTGGATGTCAGGAGAGGGTTGGGTTGTAAACTCTTACCCAGTATAGCCTGGATGTCAGGAGAGGGTTGGGTTGTAAACTCTTACCCAGTATAGCCTGGATGTCAGGAGAGGGTTGGGTTGTAACCTCTTACCCAGTATAGCCTGGATGTCAGGAGAGGGTTGGGTTGTAAACTCTTACCCAGTATAGCCTGGATGTCAGGAGAGGGTTGGGTTGTAAACTCTTACCCAGTATAGCCTGGATGTCAGGAGAGGGTTGGGGTGTAAACTCTTACCCAGTATAGCCTGGATGTCAGGAGAGGGTTGGGTTGTAAACTCTTACCCAGTATAGCCTGGATGTCAGGAGAGGGTTGGGTTGTAAACTCTTACCCAGTATAGCCTGGATGTCAGGAGAGGGTTGGGTTGTAAACTCTTACCCAGTATAGCCTGGATGTCAGGAGAGGGTTGGGGTGTAAACTCTTACCCAGTATAGCCTGGATGTCAGGAGAGGGTTGGGTTGTAAACTCTTACCCAGTATAGCCTGGATGTCAGGAGAGGGTTGGGTTGTAAACTCTTACCCAGTATAGCCTGGATGTCAGGAGAGGGTTGGGTTGTAACCTCTTACCCAGTATAGCCTGGATGTCAGGAGAGGGTTGGGGTGTAAACTCTTACCCAGTATAGCCTGGATGTCAGGAGAGGGTTGGGTTGTAAACTCTTACCCAGTATAGCCTGGATGTCAGGAGAGGGTTGGGTTGTAAACTCTTACCCAGTATAGCCTGGATGTCAGGAGAGGGTTGGGCGTCGGAACATCTGCAGCACCTCAGGACGATTACCCCTCCAAGGACACAGTCCTCACTGGCCAGGAACGGGGAACCTGGGGGAGACAGGGGAGGGGGAGACAGGGGAGGGGGAGACAGGGGGGGGGGAGACAGGGGAGGGGGAGACAGGGGGGGTAAACTCTTACCCAGAGGAGACAGGGGAGGAGGGGGAGACAGGGGAGGGGGGGAGACAGGGGAGGGGGGTTGTAGACAGGGAGGGGGAGACAGGGAGGGGGAGACAGGGGAGGGGGAGACAGGGGAGGGGGAGGAGACAGGGGAGGGGGAGACAGGGGAGGGGGAGGAGACAGGGGAGGGGGAGGAGACAGGGGAGGGGGAGGGAGACAGTGTAGGGGGGAGGAGACAGGGGAGGGGGAGGGAGACAGGGGAGGGGGAGGAGACAGTGTAGGGGGGAGGAGACAGGGGAGGGGGGAGGGAGACAGTGTAGGGGGGAGGAGACAGGGGAGGGGGGAGGGAGACAGGGGAGGGGGAGGAGACAGTGTAGGGGGAGAGACAGGGGAGGGGGAGGAGACAGCGGAGGGGGGAGGGAGACAGTGTAGGGGGAGGAGACAGGGGAGGGGGGGGAGGGAGACAGGGGAGGGGGAGGAGACAGTGTAGGGGGAGGAGACAGGGGAGGGGGAGGAGACAGGGGAGGGAGACAGTGTAGGGGGAGGAGACAGGGGAGGGGGGAGGGAGACAGGGGAGGGGGAGACAGTGTAGGGGGAGAGACAGGGGAGGGGGGAGGAGACAGTGTAGGGGGGGGGGAGACAGGGGAGGGGGGAGACAGTGTAGGGGGGAGGAGACAGTGTAGGGGGAGGAGACAGTGTAGGGGGAGGAGACAGTGTAGGGGGGAGGAGACAGTGTAGTGGGGAGGAGACAGGGGAGGGGGAGGGAGACAGTGTAGGGGGGAGGAGACAGGGAGGGGGAGGGAGACAGGGGAGGGGGAGGGAGACAGGGGAGGGGGGGAGGAGACAGGGGAGGGGGAGGGAGACAGGGGGAGGGGGGGAGGATACAGGGGAGGGGGAGGGGGACGGGAGGGGGAGGGAGACAGGGGAGGGAGACAGTGTAGGAGGGGGAGGGAGACAGGGGAGGGGGAGGAGACAGGGGAGGGGGAGACAGGGGAGGGGGAGGAGACAGGGGGAGGGGGAGGGAGACAGTGTAGGGGGAGGAGACAGGGGAGGGGGAGGAGACAGGGGAGGGGGAGGAGACAGGGGAGGGGGAGGAGACAGGGGAGGGGGAGGAGACAGGGGAGGAGACAGTGTAGGGGGAGGAGACAGGGGAGGGGGAGGGAGACAGGGGGGGGGGAGG
>NC_088229.1:75395950-75400950 GCF_036934945.1 Oncorhynchus masou masou
TTATGTATGAGTGATGTATGGGTGATGTATGGGTTATGTATGGGTTATGTGTGAGTTATGTATGAGTTATGTATGAGTTATGTATGGGTTATGTATGGGTTATGTCTTCGTTATGTATTCGTTATGTATGGGTTATGTATGAGTTATGTATGGGTTATGTATGGGTGATGTATGGGTTATGTATTCGTTATGTATTCGTTATGTATGAGTTATGTATTCGTTATGTATGAGTTATGGGTTATGTATGGGTTATGAACTCTTTAAATAGACTGTTAGTCATATTGGGTTTCTGACTATCGTGATCAACACATCAACATACACTGAGCAACAAAACATTAAGAACACCTTCCCAATATTGAGTTGCTTTCCCTCTTTTACCCTCAGAACAGCCTCAATTCGTTGGGACGTGGACTCTACAAGGTGTTGAACGCGTTCCACAGGGATGCTGGCCCATGTTGACTCTACAAGGTGTTGAACGCGTTCCACAGGGATGCTGGTCCATGTTGACTCTACAAGGTGTGGAAAGCGTTCCACTGGGATGCTGACCCATGTTGACTCTACAAGGTGTTGAAAGCGTTCCACAGGGATGCTGGCCCATGTTGACTCTACAAGGTGTTGAACGCGTTCCACAGGGATGCTGGCCCATGTGGACTCTACAAGCTGTTGAAAGCGTTCCACAGGGATGCTGGCCCATGTTGACTCTACAAGGTGTGGAAAGCGTTCCACAGGGATGCTGGT
This sequence comes from Oncorhynchus masou masou, assembly GCF_036934945.1. Lineage (NCBI taxonomy): Eukaryota > Metazoa > Chordata > Actinopteri > Salmoniformes > Salmonidae > Oncorhynchus > Oncorhynchus masou. Next base: position 75,396,689 of record NC_088229.1, read on the forward strand.
CCATACTGACTCTACAAGGTGTGGAAAGCGTTCCACAGGGATGCTGGCCCATGTTGACTCTACAAGGTGTTGAAAGCGTTCCACAGGGATGCTGGCCCATGTTGACTCTACAAGGTGTGGAAAGCGTTCCACAGGGATGCTGGTCCATACTGACTCTACAAGGTGTGGAAAGCGTTCCACAGGGATGCTGGCCCATGTTGACTCTACAAGGTGTGGAAAGCGTTCCACAGGGATGCTGGCCCATGTTGACTCTACAAGGTGTGGAAAGCGTTCCACATGGATGCTGGCCCATGTTGACTCTACAAGGTGTGGAAAGCGTTCCACAGAGATGCTGGTCCATGTTGACTCCAATGCAAAGTTGTGTCAGTTGGCTGGATGTCCTTTGGGTGGTGGACCATTCTAGATAAACACGGTAAAGAGTTGAGTGTCTAAAACCCAGCAGCGTTGCAGTTCTTGACACAAACCGGTGCGCCAGGCACCTACCACCATACCCGGTTCAAAAGGCACTGCAATATTTTGTCTTGCCCGTTCACCCTCCGAATGGCACGCAAACACAATCCAGGTGTCAATCGAGGCTTAAAAATCCTTCTTGAACCCGTCTCCTCCCCTTCATCTACACCGATTTGAAATGGATTTAACAAGTGACATCAATAAGAGATCATAGCTTTCACCTGGTCAGTCTGTCATGGAAAGAACATTCTTACGTGTTCTTAATGTCTTTGCAAACTCAGTGTATAGACACATCTACAATGGCAGGAGAACAGATCAGTCAGAGAGTCAGTCAGAACACATCGTACAGCCGAGAGGGGACAGAGATGCATGCCGGTTAGCATGCCTGCACGATTAATCGATTTCAGATCTAAATTGCGATATTGGCGTGTGCAATATCCACATCGCATGAGGCTGCAATTTTCTCCTTTCATTGAATGCGGTCCCATGCACAGTGTGATTATTGTGGACAGTCAGATGAATACAACATAGTTAGATTTAAATGTTTAAACACGCTTTGCAAGAAGAACGATTTCCCTAATAATCCTGTTTACATGGACACGTGAAATCAGACTGCCTGATGGGACTTTTGATAAATGCAAACGCTCTACCACAGCGACCATGTTTTTAAAAAAATTTTTTGTTGCAAAATACTTTTTGATTCTGAGTTGCGACATACAACGTTTGTATGTGAAAACTATTACACTATTAAACTATTACACTATTACACTATTACACTACTACACTATTACACTATTACACTATTATACAAACGAATCAGTTTTCTCCGAACTCACTTCACTCACGTTAAAAGATGGCGGCTACCCGATGCTAGCACACGCACCGATCAACATACAAAACCGCTGGAACGCCGACTAAGCTGTTTACATGTCCGAATAAAACAAACGAAAGGTCAGAAAAAGAAAAAAAAACAACAGGTGTTTTATTTGGCGTCAATTATGACATTAAGATGAGCAGAGTAAGGTGTTTATACGACTATTGCATACCCTTTCTACTGCCATAATCAAATTACTAGAACGCATGAAAAAACACACACTGACACTTCCGTTGATACAACTAAAACTAGACTGTGGTACCTCCTCCATCGAGACGCGCTGGACTCCGTTCATTCACTCTCTACATGCACAGAGGATGTTGACCAATCACAAGCAGGCTCTCACTTTCTTCATGGTATGCACATGCTGGACAATCACAAGTGCCCCCCCCTGGCACGTACAGTACTAGATGGCACGTACAGTACTAGATGGCACGTACAGTACTAGATGGCACGTACAGTATAACTAAACAGGTGTCCCCACCTTCACCTCCCAATTAAACAGGTGTCCCCCACCTTCACCTCCCAACTAAACAGGTGTCCCCCACCTTCACCTCCCAACTAAACAGGTGTCCCCACCTTCACCTCCCAACTAAACAGGTGTCCCCACCTTCACCACCCAACTAAACAGGTGTCCCCACCTTCACCTCCCAACTAAACAGGTGTCCCCACCTTCACCTCCCAACTAAACAGGTGTCCCCACCTTCACCTCCCAACTAAACAGGTGTCCCCACCTTCACCTCCCAACTAAACAGGTGTCCCCACCTTCACCACCCAACTAAACAGGTGTCCCCACCTTCACCTCCCAACTAAACAGGTGTCCCCACCTTCACCTCCCAACTAAACAGGTGTCCCCCACCTTCACCTCCCAACTAAACAGGTGTCCCCCACCTTCACCTCCCAACTAAACAGGTGTCCCCACCTTCACCTCCCAACTAAACAGGTGTCCCCACCTTCACCTCCCAACTAAACAGGTGTCCCCCACCTTCACCTCCCAACTAAACAGGTGTCCCCCACCTTCACCTCCCAACTAAACAGGTGTCCCCACCTTCACCTCCCAACTAAACAGGTGTCCCCACCTTCACCTCCCAACTAAACAGGTGTCCCCCACCTTCACCTCCCAACTAAACAGGTGTCCCCACCTTCACCTCCCAACTAAACAGGTGTCCCCACCTTCACCTCCCAACTAAACAGGTGTCCCCACCTTCACCTCCCAACTAAACAGGTGTCCCCACCTTCACCTCCCAACTAAACAGGTGTCCCCACCTTCACCTCCCAACTAAACAGGTGTCCCCACCTTCACCTCCCAACTAAACAGGTGTCCCCACCTTCACCTCCCAACTAAACAGGTGTCCCCCACCTTCACCTCCCAACTAAACAGGTGTCCCCACCTTCACCTCCCAACTAAACAGGTGTCCCCAACTTCACCTGCAGACTAAACAGGTGTCCCCAACTTCACCTCCCAACTAAACAGGTGTCCCCACCTTCACCTCCCAACTAAACAGGTGTCCCCACCTTCACCTCCCAACTAAACAGGTGTCCCCACCTTCACCTCCCAACTAAACAGGTGTCCCCACCTTCACCTCCCAACTAAACAGGTGTCCCCACCTTCACCTCCCAACTAAACAGGTGTCCCCACCTTCACCTCCCAACTAAACAGGTGTCCCCCACCTTCACCTGCAGATTAAACAGGTGTCCCTACCTTCACCTCCCAACTAAACAGGTGTCCCCACCTTCACCTCCCAACTAAACAGGTGTCCCCACCTTCACCTCCCAACTAAACAGGTGTCCCCAACTTCACCTCCCAACTAAACAGGTGTCCCCACCTTCACCTCCCAACTAAACAGGTGTCCCCACCTTCACCTCCCAACTAAACAGGTGTCCCCACCTTCACCTCCCAACTAAACAGGTGTCCCCACCTTCACCTCCCAACTAAACAGGTGTCCCCACCTTCACCTCCCAACTAAACAGGTGTCCCCACCTTCACCTCCCAACTAAACAGGTGTCCCCACCTTCACCTCCCAATTAAACAGGTGTCCCCCACCTTCACCTCCCAACTAAACAGGTGTCCCCACCTTCACCTCCCAATTAAACAGGTGTCCCCCACCTTCACCTCCCAACTAAACAGGTGTCCCCACCTTCACCTCCCAACTAAACAGGTGTCCCCCACCTTCACCTCCCAACTAAACAGGTGTCCCCACCTTCACCTCCCAACTAAACAGGTGTCCCCACCTTCACCTCCCAACTAAACAGGTGTCCCCACCTTCACCACCCAACTAAACAGGTGTCCCCACCTTCACCTCCCAACTAAACAGGTGTCCCCACCTTCACCTCCCAACTAAACAGGTGTCCCCACCTTCACCTCCCAACTAAACAGGTGTCCCCACCTTCACCTGCAGATTAAACAGGTGTCCCTACCTTCACCTCCCAACTAAACAGGTGTCCCCCACCTTCACCTCCCAACTAAACAGGTGTCCCCCACCTTCACCTCCCAACTAAACAGGTGTCCCCACCTTCACCTCCCAACTAAACAGGTGTCCCCACCTTCACCTGCAGATTAAACAGGTGTCCCTACCTTCACCTCCCAACTAAACAGGTGTCCCCCACCTTCACCTCCCAACTAAACAGGTGTCCCCACCTTCACCTCCCAACTAAACAGGTGTCCCCACCTTCACCTCCCAACTAAACAGGTGTCCCCACCTTCACCTCCCAACTAAACAGGTGTCCCCACCTTCACCTCCCAACTAAACAGGTGTCCCCACCTTCACCTGCAGATTAAACAGGTGTCCCTACCTTCACCTCCCAACTAAACAGGTGTCCCCACGTTCACCTCCCAACTAAACAGGTGTCCCCACCTTCACCACCCAACTAAACAGGTGTCCCCACGTTCACCTCCCAACTAAACAGGTGTCCCCACGTTCACCTCCCAACTAAACAG
>NC_088229.1:75405950-75410950 GCF_036934945.1 Oncorhynchus masou masou
TTGAGACCAGAGCCTTAAAGGGTCCTGATCTATAAACCTAATAGGGTGCCATTTGGAACACAGGCCTATGCTCCCCATAAGGAAAGCGTTTTCAATGTGGAATGAGATGAAGGGAATAGCAAACTAAAGGAAGAGGGCGGAGGAGGGAATAGTCAAATAAAGGAAGAGGGTGGAGGCTGGGAATAGCCAACTAAAGGAAGAGGGTGGAGGAGGGAATAGCCAACTAAAGGAAGAGGGCGGAGGAGGGAATAGCCAACTAAAGGAAGAGGGCGGAGGAGGGAATAGCCAACTAAAGGAAGAGGGCGGAGGAGGGAATAGCCAACTAAAGGAAGAGGGCGGAGGAAGGAATAGCCAACTAAAGGAAGAGGGCGGAGGAGGGAATAGCCAACTAAAGGAAGAGGGCGGAGGAGGGAATAGCCAACTAAAGGAAGAGGGCGGAGGAAGGAATAGCCAACTAAAGGAAGAGGGCGGAGGAGGGAATAGCCAAATAAAGGAAGAGGGTGGAGGACGGAATAGCCAACTAAAAGAAGGGGGCGGAGGAGGGAATAGCCAACTAAAGGAAGAGGGCGGAGGAGGGAATAGCCAACTAAAGGAAGAGGGCGGAGGAGGGAATAGCCAACTAAAGGAAGAGGGCGGAGGAGGGAATAGCCAACTAAAGGAAGAGGGCGGAGGAAGGAATAGCCAACTAAAGGAAGAGGGCGGAGGAGGGAATAGCCAAATAAAGGAAGAGGGTGGAGGAGGGAATAGCCAACTAAAGGAAGAGGGCGGAGGAGGGAATAGCCAACTAAAGGAAGAGGGCGGAGGAAGGAATAGCCAACTAAAGGAAGAGGGTGGAGGCTGGGAATAGCCAAATAAAGGAAGAGGGTGGAGGAGGGAATAGCCAACTCCAACCCTGTTCCTGGCGAGTCACCCTCCTGTAGGTTAACTCCAACCCTGTTCCTGGAGAGAGACCCTCCTGTAGGTTTTAACTCCAACCCTGTTCCTGGAGAGACATCCTCCTGTAGGTTTTAACTCCAACCCTGTTCCTGGAGAGAGACCCTCCTGTAGGTTTTAACTCCAACCCTGATCCTGGAGAGAGACCCTCCTGTAGGTTTTAACTCCAACTCTGTTCCTGGAGAGAGACCCTCCTGTAGGTTTTAACTCCAACCCTGTTCCTGGAGAGAAACCCTCCTGTAGGTTTTCACTCCAACCCTGTTCCTGGAGAGAGACCCTCCTGTAGGTTTTTAACTCCAACCCTGTTCCTGGAGAGAGACCCTCCTGTAGGTTTTAACTCCAACCCTGTTCCTGGAGAGAGACCCTCCTGTAGGTTTTAACTCCAACCCTGTTCCTGGAGAGAGACCCTCCTGTAGGTTTTAACTCCAACCCTGTTCCTGGAGAGAGACCCTCCTGTAGGTTTTAACTCCAACTCTGTTCCTGGAGAGAGACCCTCCTGTAGGTTTTAACTCCAACCCTGTTCCTGGAGAGACATCCTCCTGTAGGTTTTAACTCCAACCCTGTTCCTGGAGAGTCATCCTCCTGTAGGTTTTAACTCCAACCCCAGTTGTAACGAAACCTGGTTCATCTTAACAACCAGCTAACTATTAGAATCAGCTAGATCAGGTTTGGAGTGAAAACCTACAGGAGGGTAGCTCTCCAGGACCAGGGTTGGAGTTAAAACCTACAGGAGGGTAGCTCTCCAGGACCAGGGTTGGAGTTAAAACCTACAGGAGGGTAGCTCTCCAGGACCAGGGTTGGAGTTAAAACCTACAGGAGGGTAGCTCTCCAGGACAAGGGTTGGAGTTAAAACCTACAGGAGGGTAGCTCTCCAGGACCAGGGTTGGAGTTAAAACCTACAGAGGGTAGCTCTCCAGGACCAGGGTTGGAGTTAAAACCTACAGGAGGGTAGCTCTCCAGGACCAGGGTTGGAGTTAAAACCTACAGGAGGGTAGCTCTCCAGGACCAGGGTTGGAGTTAAAACCTACAGGAGGGTAGCTCTCCAGGACCAGGGTTGGAGTTAAAACCTACAGGAGGGTAGCTCTCCAGGACCAGGGTTGGAGTTAAAACCTACAGGAGGGTAGCTCTCAGGACCAGGGTTGGAGTTAAAACCTACAGGAGGGTAGCTCTCCAGGACCAGGGTTGGAGTTAAAACCTACAGGAGGGTAGCTCTCCAGGACCAGGGTTGGAGTTAAAACCTACAGGAGGGTAGCTCTCCAGGACCAGGGTTGGAGTGAAAACCTACAGGAGGGTAGCTCTCCAGGACCAGGGTTGGAGTTAATACCTACAGGAGGGTAGCTCTCCAGGACCAGGGTTGGAGTTAAAACCTACAGGAGGGTAGCTCTCCAGGACCAGGGTTGGAGTTAATACCTACAGGAGGGTAGCTCTCCAGGACCAGGTTTGGAGTGAAAACCTACAGGAGGGTAGCTCTCCAGGACCAGGTTTGGAGTGAAAACCTACAGGAGGGTAGCTCTCCAGGACCAGGTTTGGAGTGAAAACCTACAGGAGGGTAGCTCTCCAGGACCAGGTTTGGAGTTAATACCTACAGGAGGGTAGCTCTCCAGGACCAGGGTTGGAGTTAAAACCTACAGGAGGGTAGCTCTCCAGGACCAGGGTTGGAGTTAATACCTACAGGAGGGTAGCTCTCCAGGACCTAGTTTGGAGTGAAAACCTACAGGAGGGTAGCTCTCCAGGACCAGGGTTGGAGTTAAAACCTACAGGAGGGTAGCTCTCCAGGACCAGGGTTGGAGAGCCTTGCTATTGGCCAATGTAGCAGTAGACCAATAACTTCCATTGCTCTTTCACACCGAGGATTGGTGATTATCGAGGGGGAGATTGTTAGAAGGATTTTTCAAATAGCTTACTGTTAGGAACTATAGTGTTAATATATTATCATTAGCAATGGATGTTAAAATTAAAATTCCTACATTTTCCGCGCGGGAGGCTTACTTCTATGAGTACTCGAACGCTCCCTGAACATTTAACAGGACAGGGAAACCAGATCCATGCTCAGTGATCACATGGAGAACTCCACACAAAACACAATGAAAAGAATGGACAAATCTCATAACATACGACTCGGAAATAGGGATAGGCCTACGAGCTCGTGATCTGAAACAATCCACAGATATTACTTTAAGAAGCGTATGATCCTCGATTCCTAATCATGCTCGTGAAGTATTTAGAAATATTTGTATTTATTTTATGTATAGACAGGAGTAAATTGCATAATCTCGTTGTATGCATTTCCATTTACTTCCCTGTTGGATCCACCACTATGCCATCTCTCTCCTGTTCTATTGGACCCACCACTATGTCATCTCTCTCCTGTTCTATTGGACCCACCACTATGTCATCTCTCTCCTGTTCTATTGGACCCACCACTATGTCATCTCTCTCCTGTTCTATTGGACCCACCACTATGTCATCTCTCTCCTGTTCTATTGGACCCACCACTATGTCATCTCTCTCCTGTTCTATTGGACCCACCACTATGTCATCTCTCTCCTGTTCTATTGGACCCACCACTATGTCATTTCTCTCCTGTTCTATTGGACCCACCACTATGTCATTTCTCTCCTGTTCTATTGGACCCACCACTATGTCATCTCTCTCCTGTTCTATTGGACCCACCACTATGTCATCTCTCTCCTGTTCTATTGGACCCACCACTGTCATCTCTCTCCTATTCTATTGGATCCACCACTATGTCATTTCTCTCCTGTTCTATTGGACCCACCACTGTCATCTCTCTCCTATTCTATTGGATCCACCACTATGTCATTTCTCTCCTGTTCTATTGGACCCACCACTATGTCATTTCTCTCCTGTTTTATTGGACCCACCACTATGTCATCTCTCTCCTGTTCTATTGGACCCACCACTATGTCATCTCTCTCCTGTTCTATTGGACCCACCACTGTCATCTCTCTCCTGTTCTATTGGATCCACCACTATGTCATCTCTCTCCTGTTCTGTTGGACCCACCACTATGTCATCTCTCTCCTGTTCTATTGGACCCACCACTATGTAATTTCTCTCCTGTTCTATTGGACCCACCACTATGTCATTTCTCTCCTGTTCTATTGGACCCACCACTGTCATCTCTCTCCTATTCTATTGGACCCACCACTATGTCATCTCTCTCCTGTTCTATTGGACCCACCACTATGTCATCTCTCTCCTGTTCTATTGGACCCACCACTATGTCATCTCTCTCCTGTTCTATTGGACCCACCACTATGTCATTTCTCTCCTATTCTATTGGACCCACCACTATGTCATCTCTCTCCTGTTCTATTGGACCCACCACTATGTAATTTCTCTCCTGTTCTATTGGACCCACCACTATGTCATTTCTCTCCTGTTCTATTGGACCCACCACTGTCATCTCTCTCCTATTCTATTGGACCCACCACTATGTCATCTCTCTCCTGTTCTATTGGACCCACCACTATGTAATTTCTCTCCTGTTCTATTGGACCCACCACTATGTCATCTCTCTCCTGTTCTATTGGACCCACCACTATGTCATCTCTCTCCTGTTCTATTGGACCCACCACTATGTCATCTCTCTCCTGTTCTATTGGACCCACCACTATGTCATCTCTCTCCTGTTCTATTGGACCCACCACTATGTCATCTCTCTCCTGTTCTATTGGTTTTCATAATAACTTTCTATGGTTGTCCAGAAGCCAAAGGAACATTCCTAGTCATATCAACCCATCCTAGATGTTGCATCTTCAGATTCCACCTCTTTCTAAGAATCTAACAGATCTTTCACATATGGAACCACTATCAGGTGTTCTGTTTAGAATGGTGTTTCCCCAGGTGGTCTGTTTAGAATGGTGTTTCCCTGCAAATTGCATTTTAGCAAATGTTTGAAAATTGAGTTTAATTGGCTGCTTCATTACATGAGTTGCATGTTCTGTTGGGATGCATTACCATCCTCTACATGTTCTGTTGGATGCATTACCATCCTCTACATGTTCTGTTGGATGCATTACCATCCTCTACATGTTCTGTTG
>NC_088229.1:75415950-75573450 GCF_036934945.1 Oncorhynchus masou masou
AAATAGACATGACCCCTAACGTCAGCCCGTCGGACCAAATAGACATGACCCCTAACGTCAGCCTGTCGGACCAAATAGACATGACCCCTAACGTCAGCCTGTCGGACCAAATCAGCCTCTAACACAGTGAAAAGCACTTGGCTGAAGGAACTACGAACAGTATCAAAAGAGTTCATGTTTGCCACAAGCTACGGAGAAGCCGAACCAACCAGAGTCGAGCATCTCATCTTTAAAGGAAAGAGGATGACAATACAGAAGCAGCCATACAGAAACATCTCAGACACACATCCTTTATATCCGCGACAGCAAAATGAATGGTGGTCGTTTTTTTGTTTTTTTTTTACGGTTATTTTTTTCTCCCCATGATGAAAACAGCTTTTAGAGGGTATACCGTAAGATCTATTCCCACACAGAGACCAGACATGCACATATACATTGTATAAATACATTAAAACACGCACGGCGTTGCTTTGTTGGCTCTGGAAGAGACAGGATATGAAAGAGATGCCTCAGGGTGTCCCCTCCATCTTTACACCGTGACAGACCAACTGCCTCAGGGTGTCCCCTCCATCTTTACACCGTGACAGACCAACTGCCTCAGGGTGTCCCCTCCATCTTTACACCGTGACAGACCAACTGCCTCAGGGTGTCCCCTCCATCTTTACACCGTGACAGACCAACTGCCTCAGGGTGTCCCCTCCATCTTTACACCGTGACAGACCAACTGCCTCAGGGTGTCCCCTCCATCTTTAAATCAAATCAAATCAAATTTATTTATATAGCCCTTCGTACATCAGCTGATATCTCAAAGTGCTGTACAGAAACCCAGCCTAAAACCCCAAACAGCAAGCAATGCAGGTGTAGAAGCACGGTGGCTAGGAAAAACTCCCTAGAAAAGCCAAAACCTAGGAAGAAACCTAGAGAGGAACCAGGCTATGTGGGGTGGCCAGTCCTCTTCTGGCTGTGCCGGGTAGAGATTATAACAGAACATGGCCAAGATGTTCAAATGTTCATAAATGACCAGCATGGTCGAATAATAATAAGGCAGAACAGTTGAAACTGGAGCAGCAGCACGGCCAGGTGGACTGGGGACAGCAAGGAGTCATCATGTCAAGTAGTCCTGGGGCATGGTCCTAGGGCCGCGGTTCAGTTGAAACTGGAGCAGCAGCACGGCCAGGTGGACTGGGGACAGCAAGGAGTCATCATGTCAGGTAGTCCTGGGGCATGGTCCTAGGGCTCAGGTCCTCCGAGAGAGAGAAGGAGAGAATTAGAGAACGCACACTTAGATTCACACAGGACACCGAATTGGACAGGAGAAGTACTCCAGATATAACAAACTGACCCCAGCCCCCGACACATAAACTACTGCAGCATAAATACTGAAGGCTGAGACAGGAGGGGTCAGGAGACACTGTGGCCCCACCCGAGGACACCCCGGACAGGGCCAAACAGGAAGGATATAACCCCACCCACTATGCCAAAGCACAGCCCCCACACCACTGGAGGGATATCTTCAACCACCAACTTACCATCCTGAGACAAAGCTGAGTATAGCCCGCAAAGATCTCCGCCACGGCACAACCCAAGGGGGCGCCAACCCAGACAGGATGACCACATCAGTGAATCAACCCACTCAGGTGACGCACCCCCTCAGGGACGGCATGAGAGAGCCCCAGCAAGCCAGTGACTCAGCCCCTGTAACAGGGTTAGAGGCAGAGAATCCCAGTGGAAAGAGGGGAACCGGCCAGGCAGAGACAGCAAGGGTGGTTCGTTGCTCCAGAGCCTTTCCGTTCACCTTCCCACTCCTGGGCCAGACTACACTCAATCATATGACCCACTGAAGAGATGAGTCTTCAGTAAAGACTTAAAGGTTGAGACCGAGTTTGCGTCTCTGACATGGGTAGGCAGACCGTTCCATAAAAATGGAGCTCTATAGGAGAAAGCCCTGCCTCCAGCTGTTTGCTTAGAAATTCTAGGGACAATTAGGAGGCCTGCGTCTTGTGACCGTAGCGTACGTGTAGGTATGTACGGCAGGACCAAATCAGAGAGATAGGTAGGAGCAAGCCCATGCAATGCTTTGTAGGTTAGCAGTAAAACCTTGAAATCAGCCCTTGCTTTGACAGGAAGCCAGTGTAGGGAGGCTAGCACTGGAGTAATATGTTTCTATCTTTACACCGTGACAGACCAACTGCCTCAGGGTGTCCCCTCCATCTTTACACCGTGACAGACCAACTGCCTCAGGGTGTCCCCTCCATCTTTACACCGTGACAGACCAACTGCCTCAGGGTGTCCCCTCCATCTTTACACCGTGACAGACCAACTGCCTCCGGGTGTCCCCTCCATCTTTACACCGTGACAGACCAACTGCCTCCGGGTGTCCCCTCCATCTTTACACCGTGACAGACCAACTGCCTCAGGGTGTCCCCTCCATCTTTACACCGTGACAGACCAACTGCCTCAGGGTGTCCCCTCCATCTTTACACCGTGACAGACCAACTGCCTCAGGGTGTCCCCTCCATCTTTACACCGTGACAGACCAACTGCCTCAGGGTGTCCCCTCCATCTTTACACCGTGACAGACCAACTGCCTCAGGGTGTCTCCTCCATCTTTACACCGTGACAGACCAACTGCCTCAGGGTGTCCCCTCCATCTTTTCACCGTGACAGACCAACTGCCTCAGGGTGTCCCCTCCATCTTTACACCGTGACAGACCAACTGCCTCAGGGTGTCTCCTCCATCTTTACACCGTGACAGACCAACTGCCTCAGGGTGTCCCCTCCATCTTTACACCGTGACAGACCAACTGCCTCAGGGTGTCCCCTCCATCTTTACACCGTGACAGACCAACTGCCTCAGGGTGTCCCCTCCATCTTTACACGACAAGAATCAAGAGGGTTTCTGTGATGTTCTATTGTGATGTTCTATTGTGATGTTCTATTGTGATGTTCTATTGTGATGTTCTATTGTGATGTTCTATTGTGATGTTCTATTGTGATGTTCTATTGTGATGTTCTATTGTGATGTTCTATTGTGATGTTCTATTGTGATGTTCTATTGTGATGTCACCGAGGAACATAAACAATTATTCAAAATTCAGCAGATTATTTTGGAAAAAGATGTGGGTTATAAAAAAATAAAATAATTTAAAGCTACAAAAATCACCACATATTGAGCTGGTGGATTCAAGGCATTACAGAGTAAAAACAACAAAAACATGTATGTGAGATAGAAGAATACCGTAGCTGGCAACTCACACAATTTGTCATCAGGATCTTCCTCAAATTGGGGGAGGGGGGGATTCTCACACCAGATCAGAAGTTGTATGCGTTCGGAACCTCAAGAAAATTCTAGCAGTAAGACAAATCCTCCCTATAAAACTGAGCAATCGGGGGGTCAGGGTCACTCCGACAGAGCTCCAGAGTTCCTCTGTGGAGATGGGAGAACGTTCCAGAAGGACAGCCATCTCTGCAGCACTCCACCAATCAGGCCTTTATGGTAGAGTGGCCAGACAGAAGACACTCGTCAGTAAAAGGCACACGACAGCCCGCTTGGAGTTTGTCAAAAGGCACCTAAAGACTCTCAGACCATGAGAAACAAGATTCTCTGGTCTGATGAAACCAAGATTGAACTATTTGGCCTGAATGCCAAGTGCCTTGTCTGGAGGAAACCTGGCACTATCCCTACGGTGAAGCATGGTGGGGGCAGCATCATGTCTGGAGGAAACATGGCACCATCCCTACGGTGAAGCATGGTGGGGGCAGCATCATGCTGTGGGGATGTTTTTCCAGTGGCAGGGACTGGGAGACTAGTCAGGATGGAGGGAAAGATGAACAGAGCAAAGAACAGAGAGACCCTTGACAAAAACCTGCTCCAGAGCGCTCAGGACCTCAGGCTGGGGCAAGATTCACCTTCCAACAGGTCAATGACCCTAAGCATACAGCCAAGACAATGCAGGAGTGGCTTCAGGACAAGTCTCTGAATGTCCTTGAGTGGTCCAGCCAGAGCCCGGACTTGAACCCGATCGAACACCTCTGGAGAGACCTGCAGCTACGTTCCCCATTCAACCTGACAGAGCTCATAGCTCTAAGCTAGATAGATATGGACCTTCCCATAGCTCTAGATAGCTCTGGACCTTCCCATAGCTCGAGATAGATATGGACCTTCTCATAGCTCTAGATAGCTCTGGACCTCCCCATAGCTCGAGATAGATATGGACCTTCTCATAGCTCTAGATAGCTCTGGACCTCCCCATAGCTCGAGATAGATATGGACCTTCTCATAGCTCTAGATAGCTCTGGACCTTCTCATAGCTCGAGATAGATATGGACCTTCTCATAGCTCGAGATAGATATGGACCTTCTCATAGCTCTAAGCTAGATAGATATGGACCTTCTCATAGCTCTAGATAGCTCTGGACCTTCCCATGGCTCTAGATAGATCTGGACCTTCTCATAGCTCAAACCTAGATTTATCTGGACCTTCCCATGGCTCTAGATAGATCTGGACCTTCTCATAGCTCTAACCTAGATAGATCTGGACCTTCTCATAGCTCTAACCTAGATAGATCTGGACCTTCTCATAGCTCTAACCTAGATAGATCTGGACCTTCTCATAGCTCTAGATAGATATGTACCTTCTCATAGCTCTAACCTAGATAGATCTGGACCTTCTCATAGCTCTAGATGTAAGATCTTCTCGAGAATCGAGACTATGTTTAAACATCTACTGATATTACAGGTAACATGGAACTTATAAAAACATTACTGGCCATTCTATCTGATCATAATCCCATTCTTTGTCAAATTGTAACTCTTCCCATTGAAAAAGCAATGAGATGGATGTTTAATCATATTTTACTACACAACTCTGACATCATCTCTCAGTTTAGATCCAAAATATATATTTTAAATAAAATCAGCACTCAGTGGAGGAGTCAACTAGGGGGCATGGTTAGCTGTAGAAGGTTTCATAAGAGGAAACACACTTTGTACAGAAATTAAGACTTCAGATCAGTGAATTGGAAAATCATTGTAAAAGGCTGGAAGACTCTCTTTAAAAAACAATATTCAACAGTGAAAAAAAAAAAATTCAACAGTGAAAGAAATTGAGCTGAAAACCAAGTAGACTGGAACTTAATGACCCGTTGCGACGTAGAGGATAATTCATTATGCAAGAGGGTGCGACAACAAAATATATATATATATTTAGAAGGGTGAGACAGTAGGCAGAGCCACTTCCTGGTGGCTGCAGCTTAAACATCGCTGAAACAAGATCAGCTGATCTTGATCAGATCTCCTACCACTGATCTCTGATCCTACAGAAATAAACACAACTATTATTCAGACTGAATTTCAGGTCCTCACACAGCTTTGATACTTCTGCTTGTTCGGCAGTTACTGGAGAACCTTACGTTGCCCAAACTCTCTCAACAAGACCCCATTGTATTGGAGGAACCGGTCACTTAATCTGAAATGAAAACTGCTCTTTTAAATATAAAAGAAAGACAAAGCGCCTGGTATTGATGGAAAAATCTCCTGAACTCACAACAAAAGCATCGTAGTTAAAATATCACCCGTCATTCCAAATGAATTTCCTGAAGACCTGGTTAAACCCAAAGGCTTCTGGTTCCTGCAGCTTCTCCAGCTTCATTTCAAGATGCATTTTGTTTTTGTTGAGTGAATCCCAAAAATAATACATTGTTGTTTGTACCTATTATAGAATAGTCAGTAAATGTGTGGAAAGCGACAGAGAAGCAGATGAGATCTAATCTTAAAAGGGCTCTCCAATATGGCGTAAAATAATTCTCAGCGTGTAAAGAAACCATTTATATCAGATTTCTGATCTGAGGAAGGTATTTATACTTTCATGAGAACGGACTCTTCAGTTTCCAGGAAATCCGACATTTTTTAAATGTTTTATTTATTTAACCTTTATTTTAACTAGGCAAGTCAGTCGAGAACAAATTCTTATTTACAATGACGGCCTCGTGATGATGAATTGTGATGACTGATTGGTCAGAACGCCAACGGAGAACGTGGTTGGCAGGAACCATTACTTGTAAAATAAATGTAAAAAAATTTTTTTTAAGATTGATTCCGCCTCATCATTGCAACAATGGCTGCTCACATTTAAAGAAATTGTCCTTAGGGAGATCTCCACGGCCACGATCCACAGGGCCAAGGTGTCCACTCAGGTTGGCCTTAGGGAGATCTCCACGGCCACGATCCACAGGGCCAAGGTGTCCACTCAGGTTGGCCTTAGGGAGATCTCCACAGCCACGATCCACAGGGCCAAGATGTCCACTCAGGTTGTCCTTATGGAGATCTCCACAGCCACAGGGCCAAGGTGTCCACTCAGGTTGTCCTTATGGAGATCTGCACAGCCACGATCCACAGGGCCAAGATGTCCACTCTGGTTGTCCTTATGGAGATCTCCACGATCCACAGGGCCAAGATGTCCACTCAGGTTGTCCTTATGGAGATCTGCACGATCCACAGGGCCAAGATGTCCACTCAGGTTGTCCTTATGGAGATCTGCACGATCCACAGGGCCAAGATGTCCACTCTGGTTGTCCTTATGGAGATCTCCACAGCCACAGGGCCAAGGTGTCCACTCTGGACACATGGAAAGCAGCAGTGGACATTTCTGAACTCAACGGGCCGTTACATCCAAGAATGTGGATCATTAATGTATCATTATATCTGAGGCTATATGAAATATTGTTCAGTAGGATTTCCTACGTAATATTTATTTATTTATATATTTATTTATTTATATATATATTTATAACTCCAGATTGATTTGACATGCTGTCAGATCGCCGGTGGGGTGGTGGGGGGGGGGGGGGGGGTAAATGTATTCATAAAATATAATGTATGAAACGAAATAATACAAATTTGACCTAAAAAAAAATAAATTAAAAATAAAAGAGATGAGGTTTCTAATGTTTAAAACAAAAAAACACATGTAGAAGTCATGTGGTATAATGTGGATCAATTCAGTTTGTCGAATCTTTTAAACAGCGGATGTTGATAATGTAGATGTCTGTCAGAGATGATAGTCCCTGTGTTCTCTACCAGCAGACCGTTTCAGCTCGGACATCGAACAACCACCTAGCGTTTGAACAACACGATGTAACTGACCCCTCCAAAAAAACACCTTTCAAGGTTCATTCGATGAACTTCTACATTTGGGCTTTGAATTTAATTTTATTAAAAACCTATTCCCAAATGCCAACGTGACCTGGTGCAATAGACATTCTTACCCGCTAATTCCAAAATCTACCCACATCTATCAGTCTGTCTGTGTGATTTCCTGACGACAGCTGGTCCGTTTTCCTCTTGTCAAACATGAAGCTAAACCCTCCTTCCCTCTAATCAAAACATTCTACCATCATCAAGTCAAAGTAGTAGAGCAGGAAAACACGTTGTTCTCATAATATAACATGGTAATTGATTCTGTCTCCCGTTACTACGCCAATAGAAATCTCATTGACTCCTATAAAAAGCATGACCTTTCATTGGCTGAGGCCCCCGTCTGGTCTAAGACTCCTATAAAAGCATGACCTTTCATTGGCTGAGGCCCCCGTCTGGTCTAAGACTCCTATAAAAGCATGACCTTTCATTGGCTGAGGCCCAGTCTGGTCTGAGACTCCTATAAAAGCATGAATTTTCATTGGCTGAGGCCCAGTCTGGTCTGAGAATCCGAAAGTTCAAATCCCTGAGCTGACAAGGAACAAATCTGTCGTTCTGCCCCTGAACAGGCAGTTAACCCACTGTTCCCAGGCCGTCATTGAAAATAAGAATTTGTTCTTAACTGACTTGCCTAGTTAAATAAAGGTAAAATAAAAAACTAGCATAGACGTCCAGTCATTGAGCGAACGCTAGTTAATAATGGATCGCGAAAATAACTTCAACTTCATTTCAAACTGCACGCAAAGACAACAAAAAATGATTAATCTGACTCTGGGTAGTTAGAAAAAGGGCTTAATTGCCAAAATCTCACACTATCCCTTTAAGATCAGTGACAACTTATATTTGTAACAAACAGTCTGGGCCATGAGCCAACGGCCACCTCATCATCTCTCTACAGCCCAGTGGTGCTCATCAGTTATATTTTATATGGTGTCAACATAATGAGATTAGAGAGTAGAATGTCTTTTTTTTTTAAAGAAGCCCTTCTTCCTTTTTTAAGTTACCAGAAGCCCTTCTTCCTTTTTTAAGTTACCAGAAGCCCTTCTTCCTTTTTTAAGTTACCAGAAGCCCTTCTTCCTTTTTTAAGTTACCAGAAGCCCTTCTTCCTTTTTTAAGTTACCAGAAGCCCTTCTTCCTTTTTTAAGTTACCAGAAGCCCTTCTTCCTTTTTTAAGTTACCAGAAGCCCTTCTCAGTCATTCCATAAAACTAAAAAAATCCTGTAAATTTGCTGCCACTGTTGAAAAACAATAATCCTAGCTGTCTCGCTCTCCCTCTTTCCACCCCTCTCTCACTCTATCCTGCCTCCGCCCTCCCTACGCCTCCGCTCGCCCTTCGCCTCCGCCCTCCCTTTGCCTCCACCCTCCCTCCGCCTCCACCCTCCCTCCGCCTCCGTCCTTCCCTCCCGCTCCGCCTCCGCCCTTCGCTCCCGCTCCGCCCGCCCTCCGCCCCGCCTCCGCCCGCCCTCCGCCCGCCCTTCGCTCCGCCTCCGCCCTCCCTCCGCCTCCGCCCTCCCTCCGCCTCCGCCCTCCCTCCGCCTCCGCCTCCGCCTCTCCGCCCTCCTCCGCCTCCGCCCTCACTCCGCCTCCGCCCTCACTCCGCCTCCGCCCTTCCCTCCGCCTCCGTCCTTCCCTCCGCCTCCGCCCGCCCTTCGCTCCGCCTCCGCCCGCCCTCCGCCCGCCCTTCGCTCCGCCTCCGCCCGCCCTCCGCCCTTGCGCTCCGCCTCCACCCTTGCGCTCCGCCTCCACCCTTGCGCTCCGCCTCCACCCTTGCGCTCCGCCTCCACCCTTGCGCTCCGCCTCCACCCTTGCGCTCCGCCTCCACCCTTGCGCTCCGCCTCCACCCTTGCGCTCCGCCTCCACCCTTGCGCTCCGCCTCCACCCTTGCGCTCCGCCTCCACCCTTGCGCTCCGCCTCCACCCTTGCGCTCCGCCTCCACCCTTTGCTCTCTCTCCCCCTCCATCCTTCTCCCTTTCCTTGCCAGCACTGCATAGTTTGTGAGAGTCTGGGAGCAGAGAGAGAGACAGTCGAGTCAGACTCCCTTGTTGGCTGTTTCTCTCTTTCCTCTCTCCCTCTTTCTCTCTTGCCCACTCTCGCTTTCTCCCTCTCTTACTCCCTCTCTTTTCCTCTGCCAGCTCTGCTCAGTTAATCCATCTCCATTTATGAGAGAGACATAAAGGAGAAACTCTAAACTAACAAAACAGAACCGCTCCATTGAAAAAAAAAAATGAAAAAAAAAACCTAGTTGTTTTTTTTTGTGGTTAAAAGGCAACGTGAGGAGACGGCACACTTTGGGAACAAGGATGATAGGTCTCCATAGTGAAATGTCACCAGCAGGCTAATGCACAACAGATATAATCCAAGGTCTTTGGGTTTGGAGGGTCTTGAGAAGGTGCCCCCCTGGTGGCCTCCCAAACGTAACCCTATTGCCTATATAGTGCACTATATCTGACCAGAACCAATGGGGGGCCATTTGGGGTGCACAAATTCCCCTCATGACCTCATGCACCCTCCCCTCCCTCACCATCCTCACTATCCACATGCAACAGGTGTCACGTGTTAGGCTAAACTCGCCTGCAGACCCACTGAGCCTTGCAGTACACCTGGTCTGCAGATGACTAACAAAGAGAAACTACACAAAGAACTAAACAAGTTTAGTGACTGATGTAGAAGATGAGGAGGAGGGCAAACCATCCAAAGCACTGTGACTCAGTCAGCTACATAAGAGACCATTGTGACTCAGTCAGTGACTCAGTCAGCTATATAAGAGAGCATCGTGACTCAGACAGTGACTTAGTCAGCTATATAAGAGAGCATTGTGACTCAGTCAGCTATATAAGAGAGCATCGTGACTCAGTCAGTGACTAAGTCAGCTATATAAGAGAGCATCGTGACTCAGTCAGCTATATAAGAGAGCATTGTGACTCAGTCAGTGACTAAGTCAGCTATATAAGAGAGCATCGTGACTCAGACAGTGACTTAGTCAGCTATATAAGAGAGCATTGTGACTCAGTCAGCTATATAAGAGAGCATCGTGACTCAGTCAGTGACTAAGTCAGCTATATAAGAGAGCATCGTGACTCAGTCAGCTATATAAGAGAGCATTGTGACTCAGTCAGTGACTAAGTCAGCTATATAAGAGAGCATCGTGACTCAGTCAGTGACTAAGGCAGCTATATAAGAGAGCATCGTGACTCAGTCAGCTATATAAGAGAGCATCGTGACTCAGTCAGCTATATAAGAGAGCATTGTGACTCAGTCAGTGACTAAGTCAGCTATATAAGAGAGCATCGTGACTCAGTCAGTGACTAAGTCAGCTATATAAGAGAGCATCGTGACTCAGTCAGCTATATAAGAGAGAATCGTGACTCAGTCCGTGACTCAGTCAGCTATATAAGAGAGCATCGTGACTCAGTCTGTGACTAAGTCAGCTATATAAGAGAGCATCGTGACTCAGTCAGCTATATAAGAGAGCATCGTGACTCAGTCAGTGACTAAGTCAGCTATATAAGAGAGCATCGTGACTCAGTCAGCTATATAAGAGAGCATCGTGACTCAGTCAGTGACTAAGTCAGCTATATAAGAGAGCATCGTGACTCAGTCAGCTATATAAGAGAGCATCGTGACTCAGTCAGTGACTAAGTCAGCTATATAAGAGAGCATCGTGACTCAGTCAGTGACTAAGTCAGCTATATAAGAGAGCATCGTGACTCAGTCAGTGACTAAGTCAGCTATATAAGAGAGCATCGTGACTCAGTCAGCTATATAAGAGAGCATCGTGACTCAGTCAGTGACTAAGTCAGCTATATAAGAGAGCATCGTGACTCAGTCAGTGACTAAGTCAGCTATATAAGAGAGCATCGTGACTCAGTCAGCTATATAAGAGAGCATCGTGACTCAGTCAATGACTAAGTCAGCTATATAAGAGAGCATTGTGACTCAGTCAGTGACTAAGTCAGCTATATAAGAGAGCATCGTGACTCAGTCAGCTATATAAGAGAGCATCGTGACTCAGTCAGTGACTAAGTCAGCTATATAAGAGAGCATCGTGACTCAGTCAATGACTTAGTCAGCTCCATAAGAGACCAAATGGAACACCCCTCCCTATAGCCCTCAAAACCAGCTCTGGACGTTGAAGTCAGACGCACAGTGTTTCCCCATTCTTCCCCTCTAAATCTGGGACGGACGTAGACCTGGGACGCCAGGTGGGTGTAATTCATAATCAGGGAACACAGATAGCAGACTACGGACCTCGTCGGGTCAGAGGTGAAAACCCACCCCTTCAGACCAAGTCCCTGGTTAAAAGCATGCAGAAATTGCTCCTCCATTTCCTGGTTGCTAAAATTGTAATAATTTGCCTAACTTCAGTCTGTGACAAAACAAGCATGTCTAGTATAGAGAATCATTGTACCATGTAAACCTCTGAAATATATTTAGCATAAAAATACATTGTTTCAGCTGTTTGTTGCTGGTGTAAAAAATGAAACATAATAACAGAAAGCATAGAAATAGAGCACATAGAATAGATCAACCGCTTCTCAGACTTGCTTTTAATGAGCATGACAGATCTATAACACATATTTCTATGTGAATTTGCTCTGGTCACAATTTTTTTATTTTTTATTTTTTTTTATTTTTTTTTACATATTGCAGCTTTAAAGCAGACAGGTCCAAACTAAATTCTTCCTCTTCTTCAAACGTTAAGACTACAAGGAGCTTCAGTCTCAAAACAGGCTCAGTCAAATCAAAATGACTGGAAACTGAGATACGGAGCGATGACAGAGCACATAAACACAAGGTATTGGGAGAAGGGTTGTTTTACCTGAAGTACTCACTGCTGTAGAGTAAGGGTTCAGGGTACTGGTGTTCTCAGCCCAGCATCCACATCCATGATGAGCAGCCTAAGGGGGGGGGGGGGATCAGGAGGGTGGGAGGGAGAGATGGAGAGAGAGAGAGGGAGGGATGAGAGAGGGAGGGATGGAGAGAGAGGGAGGGATGGAGAGAGAGGGGGAGGGATGAGAGAGAGGGAGGGATGGAGAGAGGGGGATGGAGAGAGATGGGGAGGGAGGGATGGAGAGAGAGAGGGATGGAGGGAGGGATGGAGAGAGAGAGGGAGGGAGGGATGGAGAGAGGGATGAGAGGGAGGGATGGAGAGAGAGAGGGAGGGATGGAGAGAGAGAGAGGGAGAGGGAGGGATGGAGAGAGAGAGGGGGGAGGGATGGAGAGAGAGAGAGGGAGGGAGGAGGAGAGAGAGAGGGGGGAGGGATGGAGAGAGAGGGGGAGGGATGGAGAGAGAGGGGGAGGGATGGAGAGAGAGGGGGAGGGATGGAGAGAGAGAGGGGGAGGGATGGAGAGAGAGGGGGAGGGATGGAGAGGAGGGGGAGGGATGGAGAGAGAGGGGATGGAGAGAGAGAGGGATGGAGAGAGAGAGGGAGGGAGGGGAGAGAGGGAGGGAGGGAGAGAGGGAGGGAGGGAGAGGGAGGGATGGAGAGGGAGGGATGGAGAGGGAGGGATGGAGAGGGAGGGATGGAGAGGGGGGGATGGAGAGAGGGGGGAGGGATGAGAGAGAGAGAGAGAGAGAGGGGGAGGGATGAGAGAGAGAGGGAGGGAGAGAGAGAGGGGGAGGGATGGAGAGAGGGGGAGGGATGGAGAGAGGGGGAGGGATGGAGAGAGGGGGAGGGATGGAGAGAGAGAGGGAGGGATGGAGAGAGAGAGAGGGGAGGGAGGGATGCAGAGGGGAGGGATGGAGAGAGGGGGAGAGAGAGAGAGGGAGGGAGGGAGAGAGAGGGATGGAGAGGGAGGGATGGAGAGAGGGGGATGGAGAGAGAGGGAGGGATGGAGAGGGGGAGAGAGAGAGAGGGAGAGAGAGAGAGGGAGGGAGGGAGAGAGAGGGATGGAGAGGGAGGATTACTACTGCTCTGTTTCAGCAAGTAGATTAAATGTTTCATTTACAAAATGATGGAAATAAGTAGTGGATAAGTGGCAACAAATCACCCTGTTAAAGCCCTGTCCTGGGACCCAGAGGACATGGTTACTGTACCTGTCCCACCCTGCCTGGGACCCAGAGGACATGGTTACTGTCCCACCCTGCCTAGGACCCAGAGGACATGGTTACTGTCCCATCCTGCCTGGGACCCAGAGGACATGGTTACTGTACCTGTCCCACCCTGCCTGGGACCCAGAGGACATGGTTACTGTCCCACCCTGCCTGGGACCCAGAGGACATGGTTAATGTCCCACACTGCCTGGGACCCAGAGGACATGGTTACTGTCCCACCCTGCCTGGGACCCAGAGGACATGGTTACTGTCCCACCCTGCCTGGGACCCAGAGGACATGGTTACTATACCTGTACCACTCTGCCTGGGACCCAGAGGACATTGTTCCTGTCCCACCCTACCTGGGACCCAGAGGACATGGTTACTATACCTGTCCCACCCTGCCTGGGACCCAGAGGACATGGTTACTGTACCTGTCCCACTCTGCCTGGGACCCAGAAGACATGGTTACTGTACCTGTCCCACCCTGCCTGGGACCCAGAGGACATGGTTACTGTACCTGTCCCACCCTGCCTGGGTCCCAGAGGACATGGTTACTGTCCCACCCTGCCTGGGACCCAGAGGACATGGTTACTGTCCCACTCTGCCTGGGACCCAGAGGACATGGTTACTGTACCTGTCCCACCCTGCCTGGGACCCAGAGGACATGGTTACTGTACCTGTCCCACCCTGCCTGGGACCCAGAGGACATGGTTACTGTACCTGTCCCACCCTGCCTGGGACCCAGAGGAAATGGTTCGTGTACCTGTCCCACTCTGCCTGGGACCCAGAGGACATTGTACCTGTCCCACCCTACCTGGGACCCAGAGGACATGGTTACTGTCCCACCCTGCCTGGGACCCAGAGGACATGGTTACTGTACCTGTCCCACTCTGCCTGGGACCCAGAGGACATTGTTCCTGTCCCACCCTACCTGGGACCCAGAGGACATGGTTACTGTACCTGTCCCACCCTGCCTGGGACCCAGAGGACATGGTAACTGTACCTGTCCCACCCTGCCTGGGTCCCAGAGGACATGGTTACTGTCCCACTCTGCCTGGGACCCAGAGGACATGGTTACTGTCTCACCCTGCCTGGGACCCAGAGGAAATGGTTCCTGTACCTGTCCCACCCTGCCTGGGACCCAGAGGACATGGTTACTGTCCCATCCTACCTGGGACCCAGACAACAGGGTTACTGTCCCACCCTGCCTGGGACCAAGATGACATGGTTACTGTCCCTGTCCCACCCTGCCTGGGACCCAGAGGACATGGTTCCTGTACCTGTCCCACCCCGCCTGGCTCCCAGGGGACATGGTTCCTGTACCTGTCCCACCCTGCCTGGGACCCAGAGGACATGGTTACTGTCCCACCCTGCCTGGGTCCCAGAGGACATGGTTCCTGTACCTGTCCCACCCTGCCTGGGACCCAGAGGACATGGTTCCTGTACCTGTCCCACCCTGCCTGGGACCCAGAGGACATGGTTCCTGTACCTGTCCCACCCTGCCTGGGACCCAGAGGACATGATTACTGTCCCACCGTGCCTGGGACCCAGAGGACATGGTTACTGTCCCACCCTGCCTGGGACCCAGAGGACATGGTTACTGTCCCACCTTGCCTGGGACCCAGAGGACATGGTTACTGTCCCACCCTGCCTGGGACCCAGAGGACATGGTTCCTGTCCCTGTCCCACCCTGCCTGGGACCCAGAGGACATGGTTACTGTCCCACCCTGCCTGGGACCCAGAGGACATGGTTACTGTCCCTGTCCCACCCTGCCTGGGACCCAGAGGACATGGTTACTTTCCCTGTCCCACCTGCCTGGGACCCAGAGGACATGGTTCCTGTACCTGTCCCACCCTGCCTGGGACCCAGAGGACATGGTTACTGTCCCACCCTGCCTGGGACCCAGAGGACATGGTTCCTGTACCTGTCCCACCCTGCCTGGGACCCAGAGGACATGGTTCCTGTACCTGTCCCACCGTGCCTGGGACCCAGAGGACATGGTTACTGTACCTGTCCCACCCTGCCTGGGTCCCAGAGGACATGGTTCCTGTACCTGTCCCACCCTGCCTGGGACCCAGAGGACATGGTTCCTGTACCTGTCCCACCCTGCCTGGGACCCAGAGGACATGGTTACTGTACCTGTCCCACCCTGCCTGGGTCCCAGAGGACATGGTTACTGTACCTCTCCCACCCTGCCTGGGTCCCAGAGGACATGGTTACTGTCCCACCCTGCCTGGGATCCAGACAACATGGTTACTGTACCTGTCCCACCCTGCCTGGGTCCCAGAGGACATGGTTACTGTACCTGTCCCACCCTGCCTGGGACCCAGACAACATGGTCCCTGTCCCACCCTGCCTGGGACCCAGAGGACATGGTTCCTGTACCTGTCCCACCCTGCCTGGGTCCCAGAGGACATGGTTACTGTCCCACCCTGCCTGGGACCCAGAGGACATGGTTCCTGTACCTGTCCCACCCTGCCTGGGACCCAGAGGACATGGTTCCTGTACCTGTCCCACCCTGCCTGGGACCCAGACAACATGGTTACTGTCCCACCCTGCCTGGGACCCAGAGGACATGGTTCCTGTACCTGTCCCACCCTGCCTGGGACCCAGAGGACATGGTTCCTGTACCTGTCCCACCCTGCCTGGGACCCAGAGGACATGGTTACTGTCCCACCCTGCCTGGGACCCAGACAACATGGTTACTGTCCCACACTGCCTGGGACCCAGAGGACATGGTTCCTGTACCTGTCCCACCCTGCCTGGGACCCAGAGGACATGGTTCCTGTACCTGTCCCACCCTGCCTGGGACCCAGAGGACATGGTTACTGTCCCACCCTGCCTGGGACCCAGAGGACATGGTTACTGTACCTGTCCCACCCTGCCTGGGACCCAGAGGACATGGTTACTGTACCTGTCCCACCCTGCCTGGGTCCCAGAGGACATGGTTACTGTACCTCTCCCACCCTGCCTGGGTCCCAGAGGACATGGTTCCTGTACTTGTCCCACCCTGCCTGGGACCCAGAGGACATGGTTACTGTCCCTGTCCCACCCTGCCTGGGTCCCAGAGGACATGGTTCCAGTACCTGTCCCACTCTGCCTGGGACCCAGAGGACAAGGTCCCTGTCCCACCCTGCCTGGGACCCAGAGGACATTGTTCCTGTACCTGTCCCACCCTGCCTGGGTGTTTCATGGCTAAACCCCCACTGGACACTGCAGCCGCCACATTCCCTTCTCTGTCCACTACGATGGCTCCCACCGTGTCCAGCAACCCCGATCCATTCTCCTACAGGGAAAACAAGATCGGGTGACACAGAAAACATTCATTCATACACCGACTCCAAGAGGAAAACAAGGTCCATAAAAAGGTGAATCTTAACTCCCACCAGAGGTCAACTTTTAACATAAGTCTCCCCATTGAAATCTAGGGCTAAGTTCAAATTCGAACCAAGCAGATGTTAGGATTCACCTTCAAAATGATCAGAATAACAATCAAATTCAATCAATATAATTGAGTAGACATAAAGCAAAGTGGTTCTATCCAACAGTAGGTCTCTTAAGCATGGTGGAGAATACACATACAGTGGCCGACAATATCCCTCTCTCCATAAAACATGAAGTGTGAAGTGTATGGCCAAGGCAAACTCAATCGATCATGCTTAGCTCAAAGACTTCTAGACGTTCTAAACATAGGAATGAGCATATTTTTTGACATCTTTCCTTGACCACCAGACATGGGAACAGTCCATTGAAATGGACCCAGGTTCAACATTAATACGATCAGGAAATAATTTAGTCTTCTCTCCTCTCAAATTTTTCAACTGTTCATTCTCTGTTGTTCTTCTGAGCCGTTTGTTTTCCTTCACTGATTGGGGTTTTCTTTGGAAGGGGCTTGTTGGTGAATTGGAGCCGAGGGAAAGGCTGGTGGATGGCATGATGAATCACTATTCCAGACTCTCTCTCTCTCCCCGTGTCTGTCTCTCTGTGTGTGAGAACCTGTGTTTAATGATTCAGACTCAAGCCTTTGCAAAACAAACCCTGTACAGAAACACATTGTATTAAACCAACAGTCTCCAGGGACTCCTCCTGGCCAACAGTCTCCAGGGACTCCTCCTGGCCAACAGTCTCCAGGGACTCCTCCTGGCCAACAGTCTCCAGGGACTCCTCCTGGCCAACAGTCTCCAGGGACTCCTCCTGGCCAACAGTCTCCAGGGACTCCTCCTGGCCAACAGTCTCCAGGGACTCCTCCTGGCCAACAGTCTCCAGGGACTCCTCCTGGCCAACAGTCTCCGGGGACTCCTCCTGGCCAACAGTCTCCAGGGGACTCCTCCTGGCCAACAGTCTCCAGGGGACTCCTCCTGGCCAACAGTCTCCAGGGGACTCCTCCTGGCCAACAGTCTCCAGGGGACTCCTCCTGGCCAACAGTCTCCAGGGGACTCCTCCTGGCCAACAGTCTCCAGGGGACTCCTCCTGGCCAACAGTCTCCAGGGACTCCTCCTGGCCAACAGTCTCCAGGGACTCCTCCTGGCCAACAGTCTCCAGGGACTCCTCCTGGCCAACAGTCTCCAGGGACTCCTCACTAACAGCCAGATAGATTAGATTAGGGGAGGGTTTGGCCCAGCGTCGTCCGGGTTAGGGGAGGGTTTGGCCCAGCGTCGTCCGGGTTAGGGGAGGGTTTGGCCCAGCGTCGTCCGGGTTAGGGGAGGGTTTGGCCCAGCGTCGTCCGGGTTAGGGGAGTGTTTGGCCCAGCGTCGTCCGGGTTAGGGGAGGGTTTGGCCCAGCGTCGTCCGGGTTAGGGGAGGGTTTGGCCGGCAGGGATGTTCTTGTCCCATCGCGCTCTAGCAACTCTAGTGGCGGGCCAGGCGCAGTGCACGCTGACGCGGTCGCAAGGTGTACGGTGTTTTCTCCGGTGCGGCTGGCTTCCGGGTTAAGCAGGCATTGTGTCAAGAAGCAGTGCGGCTTGGCTGGGTTGTGTTTCGGAGGACTCACGGCTCCCGACCATCGCCTCTCCCGAGTCCGCACAGGAGTTGCAGAGATAGGACAAGACTGTAACTACCAATTGGATACCACTAAATTGGGGAGAAAAAGGGGTACAAATAATTAATTAAGTTCCCGCAGCAATATCTAGTGGAAAGCCTTCCCAGAACAGTGGAGGCTGTTATATCAGCAAAGGGTGGGACCAACTCCATTTTTAATGCCCATGATTTTGGAATGAGATGTTCGACGAGCAGGTGTCCACATCAGAGTATATGAGCAGAGCAAGGAGTGGAGCCCAATTTGACTGGAGGATGGAGCGACATTCCCAAAGGCTTGAGAGACGATCTTCTCGCCCGCTCCAGTAGCGCTAACTTCACAGGCTCAGGGCGTGCCCGGCCCAGCATGCATTGTAAGTCTACTTGTGTGCTGCGATAGCACAGATCCATGAGCAATGAGTGGGATCTGGTCCACATACACTACATGACCAAAAGTATGTCAAATCTAATCAAGTAAGATATTATTAGTTATGTGCAATTCAATTATCTAAAAGTTCCACTCTTCTCTGTCCGTAATCCGCATGGTTTTCACATGTGGAACAGGTGTTTGTGTCTCAGATATATTTTTTTATTTTTTAAATCAGAGAGAAATTAAAAAATGGGAACATTTTTATGGCTTGGCAAACAGAGACATAATAACATTGCTGTATGAAAATCAGAACCAGACCAGCTGAAAATCAACATGTTTTTATGAAATCAACACGGTTCTGAGTACAAACTCTACGCACTCACTCTCTCTCTTAAAAACACATTCTGACACAGCTCATATTCACAGCGCTAGATTCCTCAAATGGAAGCTGTTTTGAATTGGTGTGCTATAAAGTTCAACAAGTTCATTTATTTTTTTTAAAGGATATGATCGTAAAAACTCAAAAACAGTGTTTTAATAATTCTGCAACAACGACAGTCTGGTCCAGCCACCAACTGATTGTCATTGTCTCAATAATGGTTGCTCAACTAGGCCTCAATCCTGCCATGGGAAAGCAGAGCACCACGACATATGAATCATCCAGTAGGTTTAGGCTACAACATTACGGAGGAGGAGGAGAAGCCAGGGGAGGAGCCTAGGAAAGCAAATCAAAACCCTTTTCAAACCTCGTCCTCTATGACACCTCCACTAGCCAACAGACACGTTCACGAGCCAACAGACACGTCCTCTAGCCAACAGACACCTCCTCTAGCCAACAGACATCAACACACCTAATACAGTTCTCTCTGTTCAATGAATTCTCTTTTCTTTAAATAGTTCAGTATTAATGTTAACTTGGTAAACAATAACATAGACCTAGTATGTGGGGAAAACTACAAGAGAACTGCCTCAAGCCATGTCAGTTGTATAGGGTGTAGATTGCTAGCTACCATGTCAGTTGTATAGGGTGTAGATTGCTAGCTACCATGTCAGTTGTGTAGGGTGTAGATTGCTAGCTACCATGTCAGTTGTGTAGGGTGTAGATTGCTAGCTACCATGTCAGATGTGTAGGGTGTAGATTGCTAGCTACCACGTCAGTTGTGTAGGGTGTAGATTGCTAGCTACCACGTCAGTTGTGTAGGGTGTAGATTGCTAGCTACCACGTCAGTTGTGTAGGGTGTAGATTTCTCGCTACCATGTCAGTTGTGTAGGGTGTAGATTGCTAGCTACCATGTCAGTTGTGTAGTGTGTAGATTGCTAGCTACCATGTCAGTTGTGTAGGGTGTAGATTGCTAGCTACCACATCAGTTGTGTAGGGTGTAGATTGCTAGCTACCATGGATGTGTCCAAAATGGAACCCAATTCCATTCCATATACAGTAGCAGTCAAAGGTTTGGACCCACCTACCTCATTGTAATTCTCTCAACCAGCTTCACGAGGAATGCTTTTCCAAAAGTCTTGAAGTAGTTCCCACATATGCTGAGCACTTCTTGGCTGCTTTTCATTCACTCTTTTCCATCCCAAACCATTTCAATTGGGTTGAGGTTGGATAATTGTAGAGGCCAGGTCATCTGATGCAGCACTCCATCACTCTCCTCCTTGGTCATATAGCCCTTACACAGCCTGGAGGTGTTTTGGGTCATTGTCCTGTTGATAAACAAATGATAGTCCCACTAAGCTCAAACCAGATGGGATGGCGTATCACAGCAGAGTGCTGTGGAGGCCATGCTGGTTAAGTGTGCCTTGAATTCTAAATAAATCACTGACAGTGTCACCAGCCCCACACCATAACACCACCTCCTCCTCCATGCTTCACGGTGGGAACCACACATGCAGAGATCATCCGTTCAGCTACTTTGTGTCTCACAATGACACAGCGGTTGGAAACAACATTCTCAAATTTAGACTCATCAGACCAAAGGCCTTTATTCACCGGTCTAATGTCCATTGCTCGTGTTTCTTGACCTAAGCAAGTCTCTTCTTCTTATTGATGTCCTTTAGTAGTGGTTTCTTTGCAGCAATTCGACCATGAAGGCATGATTCACACAGTCTCCTCTGAACAGTTGATGTTGAGATGTGTCTGTTACTTGAACTCTGTGAAGCATTTATTTGGGCTGCAATTTCTGAGGCTGGTAACTCTAATGAACTTATCCTCTGCAGCAGAGGTAACTCTGGGTCTTCCTTTCCTGTGGTGGTCCTCATGAGAGCCAGTTTCAATGCGCTTGAGGGTTTTTGTGATTGCACTTGAAGAAACCTTCAAAGTTCTTGACATTTTCCGGATTGACTGACCTTCATGTCTTAAAGTAATGATGGACTGTCGTTTCTCTTTGCTTTTTTGAGCTGTTCTTGTCATAATATGTACTTGGTCTTTTACCAAATAGGGCTATCTTCTGTATACCACCCCTACCTTGTCACAACACAACTGATTGGCTCAAACGCATTAAGAAAAGTCCACAAATTATCAAGGCACACATGTTATTTGAAATGCATTCCAGGTGACTACCTCATGAAGCTGGTTGAGAGAATGCCAAGAATGTGCAAAGCTGTCATCAAGGCAAGAATAAAAAACGTAACATATCCGATTTGTTTAACACTTTTTTGGTTACTACGTGATTCCATATGTGTTATTTCATAGTTTTTGATGTCGTCACTATTACTCTACAATGTAGAAAATAGTAAAAAATAAAGGAAAACCCTTGAATGAGTAGGTGTGTCCAAACATTTGACTGGTATAATTAATTAATTAATTAAATAATATATATATATATATATTTATTTAAAAAATATATATATTCTGTGTGTGTAATTATATATATATATACACACACAGAATAAAAATATAAACGCAACATGGTCAAATAAAAGATGCGCACACAAAAACAATTATGTCTCTTACATTTTGTACAAAAACTTGGCTTACATCCTCGTTAGTGAACATTTCTCCTTTGCCAAGATAAACCATCCACCTGACAGATGTGGCATATCAAGAAGCTGATTAAACAGCATGATCATTACACAGGTGCACCTTCTGCTCGGGACAATAAAAGGCCACACTAAAATGTGCAGTTTTGTCACACAACACCATACCACAGATGTGTCAAGTTGAGGGAGCGTGCAATTGGCATACTGACTGCAGAAATATCCACCAGAGCTGTTGCCAGAGAATTTAACGTTCAATTCTCTACCAATTTGTAAAACAGTCGAGCCCAGGACCTCCACATCTGGCTTCTTCACGAGCGGGATCTTCTGATGAGGGTTGTCTATAATAAAGCCCTTTGGCGGGTAAAAACTCATTCTGATTGGCCGGGCCGGCTCCCAAGTGGGTGGGCCTATGCCCTTCCAGGCCCACCAATGGCTGCGCCCCTGCCCAGTCATGTGAAATCCACCAATTAGAGCCTAATTAAAGGGCCTTATTTAAATTGACGAATGAAGTGGAACTTCGGTAAGATATTCGAAATTGTTACATGTTGCGTTTCTCTTTTTTGTTCAGTTTAGCAGTAAGTGTCTGTGTGTGTGTGTGTGTGTGTGTGTGTGTGTGTGTGTGTGTGTTGTGTGTGTGTGTGTGTGTTTAGCAGTCTTATGGCTTGGGGGTAGAAGCTGTTCAGGGTCCTGTTGATTCCAGACTTGGTGTATTGGTACCGCTTGCCGTGCGGTAGCAGAGAAAAGTCTGACAATTTCAGAAGCCTTCCTCTGACACTGCCTGGTATAGAAGTCCTGGATGTCAGGAAGCTTGGCCCCAGTGATGTACTGGGCTGTACGCACTACCCTCTGTAGCGCCTTGCGGTCAGTTGCCATACCAGGCGGTGACGCAGTCAGTCAAGATGCTCTCGATGGTGCAGCTGTAGAACTTTGAGGATCTGAGGCCCAAATCTTTTCAGCCTGCTGAGGGGGAAGAGGCGGTGTTGTGCCCTATTCACGTTGGTGTGCTTAATTCCTTAGCGATGTGGAAACCGAGGAACTTTAAGCTGTTCACCTGCTCCACTACATGTGGATGGGGGCATGCCTAGCCCTCCATTTCCTGTAGTCCACGATCAACTCCTTCATCTTGCTCACGTTGAGGGAGAGGTTGTTGTCCTGGCACCACATTGCCAGTCCTCTGACCTCCTCCCTATAGGCTGTCTCATTGTTGAGGGAGAGGTTGTTGTCCTGGCACCACATTGCCAGTCCTCTGACCTCCTCCCTATAGGCTGTCTCATTGTTGAGGGAGAGGTTGTTGTCCTGGCACCACATTGCCAGTCCTCTGACCTCCTTCCTATAGAAGCTGTCTCATTGCTGTCTCATTGTTGAGGGAGAGGTTGTTGTCCTGGCACCACATTGCCAGTCCTCTGACCTCCTCCCTATAGGCTGTCTCATTGTTGAGGGAGAGGTTGTTGTCCTGGCACCTCATTGCCAGTCCTCTGACCTCCTCCCTATAGGCTGTCGCATTGTTGAGGGATAGGTTGTTGTCCTGGCACCACATTGCCAGTCCTCTGACCTCCTCCCTATAGGCTGTCTCATTGTTGAGGGAGAGGTTGTTGTCCTGGCACCACATTGCCAGTCCTCTGACCTCCTCCCTATAGGCTGTCTCATTGTTGAGGGAGAGGTTGTTGTCCTGGCACCTCATTGCCAGTCCTCTGACCTCCTCCCTATAGGCTGTCGCATTGTTGAGGGAGAGGTTGTTGTCCTGGCACCACATTGCCAGTCCTCTGACCTCCTCCCTATTGGCTGTCTCATAGTTGTCTGTGATCAGGCCACTTTTGTGTCATCAGCAAACTTAATGATGGTGTTGAAGTCGTGGGTGAACAAGGAGTACAGGAGGGGACTGAGCACGCACCCCTGGGGAGCTCCAGTGTCTCAGGTCAGTGTTGCGTTAGTGTTGCTACCTACCCTCACCACCTGGGGGCGGCCCGTTAAGAATTCCAGGATCCAGTTGCAGAGGGAGGTGTTTAGTCCCAGGGTCCTTAAGCTTATTGACGAGCTTGGCGGTTACTACGGTGGTGAACGCTGAAATGTAGTCAATAAACAGCATCGTCACATATAGTGCCTTTAGAAGGTATTCCCATTCCCATGACTTATTCCGCATGTTGTAGTGACTGGATGATGTATTAGGTATTCCTCTTGTCCAGATGGGAGAGGGAAGTGTGGAGTGCAATACAGACTGCATCATCTGTGGATCTGTTGGGGAGGTATGTGAATTGGGGTGGGTCCAGGGTTTCTGGGATAAGGGAGTAGATGTGAGCCATGACAAGCCAAGTTGACTATTTTGTTAAATTTTGCACTACACATTTAAAAAAAAGCAGCATTAGACATGATTAACTAAACAAACTGACCAGCTCAAATAGACAAAAGCGTGCTATATGGCAGACCAATCCGAACTCATCTCTCGGCATGTCCAGCCCACTCATTATCTCAGCCAATCATGGGTAGCGCGAAGGTTGCTGACTTTATCTATGGCCAACTAGGCTCATTATTTAACCATTTTATTCATATTTACAGAGGGAATACAAGTTTGTTATTAAGGCACATGAAAGTTCACATGTTCGAGAAGGAATTTCTGCCAAAAAAACAAACAATTTTGAATAAAAAACAATTGTTACATTCCAACAGCTCTCCTGTGAAGTAGCGACCTGTGACATATGCCTCGTTTCCTGAAACATACAGAGCCCAAAACTTGGCTAAACTTCAAATCTTCAACATCATCCTCAGCGGCATCTTCCCCAATATTTGGAACCAAGGACTGATCACCCCAATCCACAAAAGTGGAGACAAATTTGACCCCAATAACTACCATGGGATATTGGTCAACAGCATTCTTGGGGAAATCCTCCTCATTAAAGCAGACTTGTACATGTCCTCTGTGGACATGTGGTGTTGATATGAGCCATGACCAGCCTTTTCAAATACATTTCATGGCTACAGATGTGCTACGGGGCGATAGTCATTTAGGCAGGTTACCTTGGGAGCTCTTGAGCATGGGGACAGAGTGTCAGAGTGGCACTATTAAGAGAGAAAGCTACTTCACAGTGTTTATGTAACTACAGCTACTACTGCCCGTCTGCATGGCCTCTCCCTCGGTGTGTCTGAGAACGTGGCGGTCGGCGAAAGGGGTCACCGCGGTAACTTTAAACACCTTCTTCGTTTAGTTGTCTCATTGCAAGAATTCAGTGTGTGTGTGTCTGTGTAACTATGAGTGTGTGATGTCTTTGTGAGTAATTGAGGTCTCCACACCCTCATTTCTCCAGGTCATCATTATACTGTGGGTTCCATCGGCATCTGGCGGACGACAGATTATAGGACTGGGTGTGTGTGTGTGTGTGTGTGTGTGTGTGTGTGTGTGTGTAGTTTCCTCAACATAGTCATCTGGCAGACATCAGATTACAGGACTGTGTGTGTGTGTGTGTGTGTGTGTGTGTGTGTGTGTGTGTGTGTGTGTGTGTGTCCGTCCGTGTATAGTTATCTCAACACAGTCATCTGGCAGCACCTTGGATTACAGCAGGACTTTGGATTTAGGACTGAATGTGTAGCCATCACTGTGGGGGTAAATGTGTAGAGTGGATGACATCACTGTGGGGGTAAATGTGTAGAGTGGATGACATCACTGTGGGGGTAAATGTGTAGAGTGGATGACATCACTGTGGAGGTAAATGTGTAGAGTGGAGGACATCACTGTGGGGGTAAATGTGTAGAGTGGAGGACATCACTGTGGGGGTAA
Organism: Oncorhynchus masou masou; assembly: GCF_036934945.1. Taxonomy (NCBI): domain Eukaryota; kingdom Metazoa; phylum Chordata; class Actinopteri; order Salmoniformes; family Salmonidae; genus Oncorhynchus; species Oncorhynchus masou. The sequence continues at coordinate 75,441,316 of NC_088229.1, forward strand.
ATGTGTAGGACATCACTGTGGGGGTAAATGTGTAGAGTGGAGGACATCACTGTGGGGGTAAATGTGTAGAGTGGAGGACATCACTGAGGGGTAAATGTGTAGAGTGGAGGACATCACTGTGGGGGTAAATGTGTAGAGTGGAGGACATCACTGTGGGGGTAAATGTGTAGAGTGGAGGACATCACTGTGGGGGTAAATGTGTAGGACATCACTGTGGGGGTAAATGTGTAGAGTGGAGGACATCACTGTGGGGGTAAATGTGTAGAGTGGAGGACATCACTGTGGGGGTAAATGTGTAGGACATCACTGTGGGGTAAATGTGTAGAGTGGAGGACATCACTGTGGGGGTAAATGTGTAGAGTGGAGGACATCACTGTGGGGGTAAATGTGTAGAGTGGAGGACATCACTGTGGGGGTAAATGTGTAGAGTGGAGGACATCACTGTGGGGGTAAATGTGTAGAGTGGAGGACATCACTGTGGGGGTAAATGTGTAGCCATCACTGTGGAGGTAAATGTGTAGAGTGGAGGACATCACTGTGGGGGTAAATGTGTAGAGTGGAGGACATCACTGTGGGGGTAAATGTGTAGAGTGGAGGACATCACTGTGGGGGTAAATGTGGAGGACATCACTGTGGGGGTAAATGTGTAGAGTGGAGGACATCACTGTGGGGGTAAATGTGTAGAGTGGAGGACATCACTGTGGGGTAAATGTGTACGACATCACTGTGGGGGTAAATGTGTAGAGTGGAGGACATCACTGTGGGGGTAAATGTGGAGGACATCACTGTGGGGGTAAATGTGGAGGACATCACTGTGGGGTAAATGTGGAGGACATCACTGGGGGGGTAAATGTGTAGAGTGGAGGACATCACTGTGGGGGTAAATGTGTACGACATCACTGTGGGGGTAAATGTGTAGAGTGGAGGACATCACTGTGGGGGTAAATGTGGAGGACATCACTGTGGGGGTAAATGTGGAGGACATCACTGTGGGGTAAATGTGGAGGACATCACTGGGGGGGTAAATGTGTAGAGTGGAGGACATCACTGTGGGGGTAAATGTGGAGGACATCACTGTGGGGGTAAATGTGGAGGACATCACTGTGGGGTAAATGTGGAGGACATCACTGTGGGGGTAAATGTGTAGAGTGGAGGACATCACTGTGGGGGTAAATGTGGAGGACATCACTGTGGGGTAAATGTGGAGGACATCACTGAGGGGTAAATGTGTAGAGTGGAGGACATCACTGTGGGGGTAAATGTGGAGGACATCACTGTGGGGTAAATGTGGAGGACATCACTGTGGGGGTAAATGTGGAGGACATCACTGAGGGGTAAATGTGTAGAGTGGAGGACATCACTGTGGGGGTAAATGTGTAGAGTGGAGGACATCACTGTGGGGGTAAATGTGTAGAGTGGAGGACATCACTGTGGGGGTAAATGTGGAGGACATCACTGAGGGGTAAATGTGTAGAGTGGAGGACATCACTGTGGGGGTAAATGTGTAGAGTGGAGGACATCACTGTGGGGGTAAATGTGTAGAGTGGAGGACATCACTGTGGGGGTAAATGTGGAGGACATCACTGTGGGGGTAAATGTGGAGGACATCACTGTGGGGTAAATGTGGAGGACATCACTGGGGGGGTAAATGTGTAGAGTGGAGGACATCACTGTGGGGGTAAATGTGGAGGACATCACTGTGGGGTAAATGTGGAGGACATCACTGTGGGGGTAAATGTGTAGAGTGGAGGACATCACTGTGGGGGTAAATGTGGAGGACATCACTGTGGGGTAAATGTGGAGGACATCACTGAGGGGTAAATGTGTAGAGTGGAGGACATCACTGTGGGGGTAAATGTGGAGGACATCACTGTGGGGTAAATGTGGAGGACATCACTGTGGGGGTAAATGTGTAGAGTGGAGGACATCACTGTGGGGGTAAATGTGTAGAGTGGAGGACATCACTGTGGGGGTAAATGTGTAGAGTGGAGGACATCACTGTGGGGGTAAATGTGTAGAGTGGAGGACATCACTGTGGGGGTAAATGTGTAGAGTGGAGGACATCACTGTGGGGGTAAATGTGTAGAGTGGAGGACATCACTGTGGGGGTAAATGTGTAGAGTGGAGGACATCACTGTGGGGGTAAATGTGTAGAGTGGAGGACATCACTGCGGGGGTAAATGTGGAGGACATCACTGTGGGGGTAAATGTGTAGAGTGGAGGACATCACTGTGGGTGTAAATGTGTAGAGTGGAGGACATCACTGTGGGGGTAAATGTGGAGGACATCACTGTGGGGGTAAATGTGTAGAGTGGAGGACATCACTGTGGGGGTAAATGTGTAGAGTGGAGGACATCACTGTGGGGGTAAATGTGTAGAGTGGAGGACATCACTGTGGGGGTAAATGTGTAGAGTGGAGGACATCACTGTGGGTGTAAATGTGGAGGACATCACTGTGGGGGTAAATGTGAGGACATCACTGTGGGGGTAAATGTGTAGAGGACATCACTGTGGGGGTAAATGTGTAGAGTGGAGGACATCACTGTGGGGGTAAATGTGTAGAGTGGAGGACATCACTGTGGGGGTAAATGTGTAGAGTGGAGGACATCACTGTGGGGGTAAATCACTGTGGGGGTAAATGTGTAGTGGAGGACATCACTGTGGGGGTAAATGTGTAGAGTGGAGGACATCACTGAGGGGTAAATGTGTAGAGTGGAGGACATCACTGTGGGGGTAAATGTGGAGGACATCACTGTGGGGGTAAATGTGTAGAGTGGAGGACATCACTGCGGGGGTAAATGTGTAGAGTGGAGGACATCACTGCGGGGGTAAATGTGTAGAGTGGAGGACATCACTGCGGGGGTAAATGTGTAGAGTGGAGGACATCACTGTGGGGGTAAATGTGTAGAGTGGAGGACATCACTGAGGGGTAAATGTGTAGGACATCACTGTGGGGGTAAATGTGTTTGATTTGAAGTGGGGTGTAGGAGGGAGCTACTCACGGTTTCACTTGCTTGTCGTCTCTTCTTACTGTGATGATTGAACCCCGTATCCACCTTCTCTGCCAGCTCCATCTTGTGCTTGTTCCTCTTGTAGGCAGATAGACTGAACTCTGGACAACACAGAACACAGAGCTCATATACTGTAGAGGGAAGGTAACACAGAGCTCATATATTGTAGAGGGAAGGTAACACAGAGCACATAGCTCATATACTGTAGAGGGAAGGTAACACATAGCTCATATACTGTAGAGGGAAGGTAACACAGAGCTCATATACTGTAGAGGGAAGGTAACACAGAGCACATAGCTCATATACTGTAGAGGGAAGGTAACACGGAGCACATAGCTCATATACTGTAGAGGGAAGGTAACACAGAGCACATAGCTCATATACTGTAGAGGGAAGGTAACACAGAACACAGAGCTCATATACTGTAGAGGGAAGGCAACACAGAACACAGAGCTCATTACTGTAGAGGGAAGGTAACACAGAGCACATAGCTCATATACTGTAGAGGGAAGGTAACACAGAGCTCATATACTGTAAAGGGAAGGTAACACAGAGCTCATATACTGTAGAGGGAAGGTAACACAGAGCTCATATACTGTAGAGGGAAGGTAACACAGAGCCCATAGCTCATATACTGTAGAGGGAAGGTAACACAGAGCCCATAGCTCATATACTGTAGAGGGAAGGTAACACAGAGCTCATAGCTCATATACTGTAGAGGGAAGGCAACACAGAGCACATAGCTCATATACTGTAGAGGGAAGGCAACACAGAACAACTCAAATACTGTACAGGGAAGGTAACACAGAGCACATGGTGGTCTTGTCTGGGTCTGATGGTGGTGGGTCAGACAACAGAATACATACGCCCCCTAATGGCAAGGGTTATATTCCTAATCTAAAATACTGAACCAAAATATTTACACAACATTCAACAATTTCAAAGATTTTGCTGAGTTACAGACCATTTCAGGAAAATCGGTCAATTGAAATAAATTAGGCCCTAATCTATGGATTTCCCATGACTGGGCAGGTGAACAGACATGGAGGACAGGTGAACAGCCATGGAGGACAGGTGAACAGCCATGGGTGGAGCATGGAGGACAGGTGAACAGCCATGGGTGGGGTGAGCCTTGGAGGACAGGTGACAGCCATGGGGGACAGGTGACAGCCATGGAGGACAGGTGAACAGCCTTGGAGGACAGGTGAACAGCCTTGGAGGACAGGTGAACAGCCATGGAGGACTGGTGAACAGCCATGGAGGACTGGTGAACAGCCATGGAGGACTGGTGAACAGCCATGGAGGACAGGTGAACAGCCTTGGAGGACAGGTGAACAGCCTTGGAGGACAGGTGAACAGCCATGGAGGACAGCCATGGAGGACAGACATGGAGGAGAGGTGAACAGCCTTGGAGGACAGGTGAACAGCCATGGAGGACAGGTGAACAGCCATGGAGGACTGGTGAACAGCCATGGAGGACTGGTGAACAGCCTTGGAGGATAGGTGAACAGCCATGGAGGACAGGTGAACAGCCTTGGAGGACAGGTGAACAGCCATGGAGGACTGGTGAACAGCCATGGAGGACAGGTGAACAGCCATGGAGGACAGGTGACAGCCATGGAGGACTGGTGAACAGCCATGGAGGACAGGTGAACAGCCATGGAGGACAGGTGAACAGCCATGGAGGACAGGTGAACAGCCTTGGAGGACAGGTGAACAGCCATGGAGGACAGGTGAACAGCCATGGAGGACAGGTGACCAGCCATGGAGGACAGGTGACCAGCCATGGAGGACAGGTGACCAGCCATGGAGGACAGGTGAACAGCCATGGAGGACAGGTGAACAAGATGGATGTGGAGGTCCTGGGCTGGCGTAACACAAGGTCTGTGGTTATGAGGCCGGTTGGACGTACTGCCAAATTCTGTAAAACGACGTTGAATGCAGTTTACGGTAGAGAAATTAATATTAAATTATCTGGCAACAGCTCTGGTGAACATTGCTGCATGCCAATTGCACGCTCCCTCAAAACTTGAGACATCTGTGGCATTGTGTTGCGTGACAAAACTTCACATTTTAGAGTGGCCTTTTATTGATCCCCAGCACAAGGTGCACCTGTGTAATGATCATGCTGTCAGCGTCTTGAAATACCACACCTGTCAGGTGGGTGGATGATTTTGGAATGAGATGTTTGATGAGCAGGTGTCCACATTGTTTTGGTCATGAAGTGGAGTTGAAATTATGCACATTTCCAGTTTGAAAAAAAAGAGTGTCTTCAACTTGACTCTTTAACCTTCTCTACTGTATTTGTGTAGGCTGTTAGTTTTACGATCCAGTCTGCTATAACAGAACGACCCTTTACCTCCCAGTCTGCTATAACAGAACGACCCTTTACCTCCCAACAGAACGACCCTTTACCTCCCAGTCTGCTATAACAGAACGATCCTTTACCTCCCAACAGAACGACCCTTTACCTCCCAACAGAACGACCCTTTACCTCCCAACAGAACACCCCTTTACCTCCCAACAGAACAACCCTTTACCTCCCAACAGAACAACCCTTTACCTCCCAGTCTGCTATAACAGAACGACCCTTTACCTCCCAACAGAACAACCCTTTACCTCCCAGTCTGCTATAACAGAACAACCCTTTACCTCCCAGTCTGCTATAACAGAACGACCCTTTACCTCCCAACAGAACGACCCTTTACCTCCCAACAGAACGACCCTTTACCTCCCAACAGAACGACCCGTTACCTCTCAACAGAACGACCCGTTACCTCCCAGTCTGCTGTAACAGAACGACCCGTTACCTCCCAGTCTGCTATAACAGAACGACCCTTTACCTCCCAGTCTGCTATAACAGAACGACCCTTTACCTCCCAACAGAACAACCCTTTACCTCCCAACAGAACTACCCTTTACCTCCCAACAGAACGCCCCTTTCCCTCCCAGTCTGCTGTAACAGAACGACCCTTTACCTCCCAGTCTGCTATAACAGAACGACCCTTTACCTCCCAGTCTGCTATAACAGAACGACCCTTTACCTCCCAGTCTGCTGTAACAGAACGACCCTTTACCTCCCAGTCTGCTGTAACAGAACGACCCTTTACCTCCCAGTCTGCTATAACAGAACGACCCTTTACCTCCCAGTCTGCTATAACAGAACAACCCTTTACCTCCCAACAGAACGACCCTTTACCTCCCAGTCTGCTATAACAGAACGACCCTTTACCTCCCAGTCTGCTATAACAGAACGACCCTTTACCTCCCAGTCTGCTGTAACAGAACGACCCTTTACCTCCCAGTCTGCTATAACAGAACGACCCTTTACCTCCCAGTCTGCTATAACAGAACGACCCTTTACCTCCCAGTCTGCTATAACAGAACGACCCTTTACCTCCCAGTCTGCTATAACAGAACGACCCTTTACCTCCCAGTCTGCTGTAACAGAACGACCCGTTACCTCCCAGTCTGCTGTAAAAGAACGACCCTTTACCTCCCAGTCTGCTGTAAAAGAACGACCCTTTACCTCCCAGTCTGCTATAACAGAACAACCCTTTACCTCCCAACAGAACGACCCTTTACCTCCCAGTCTGCTATAACAGAACGACCCTTTACCTCCCAGTCTGCTATAACAGAACGACCCTTTACCTCCCAGTCTGCTATAACAGAACGACCCTTTACCTCCCAGTCTGCTATAACAGAACGACCCTTTACCTCCCAGTCTGCTATAACAGAACGACCGTTACGTCCCAACAGAACGACCCTTTACCTCCCAGTCTGCTATAACAGAACGACCCTTTACCTCCCAGTCTGCTATAACAGAACGACCCTTTACCTCCCAGTCTGCTATAACAGAACGACCCTTTACCTCCCAGTCTGCTATAACAGAACGACCCTTTACCTCCCAGTCTGCTATAACAGAACGACCCTTTACCTCCCAGTCTGCTATAACAGAACGACCCTTTACCTCCCAGTCTGCTGTAACAGAACGACCCGTTACCTCCCAGTCTGCTGTAAAAGAACGACCCTTTACCTCCCAGTCTGCTGTAAAAGAACGACCCTTTACCTCCCAGTCTGCTATAACAGAACAACCCTTTACCTCCCAACAGAACGACCCTTTACCTCCCAGTCTGCTATAACAGAATGACCCTTTACCTCCCAGTCTGCTATAACAGAACGACCCTTTACCTCCCAGTCTGCTATAACAGAACGACCCTTTACCTCCCAGTCTGCTATAACAGAACGACCCTTTACCTCCCAGTCTGCTATAACAGAACGACCCTTTACCTCCCAGTCTGCTGTAACAGAACGACCCTTTACCTCCCAGTCTGCTGTAACAGAACGACCCTTTACCTCCCAGTCTGCTATAACAGAACGACCCTTTACCTCCCAGTCTGCTATAACAGAACGACCCTTTACCTCCCAGTCTGCTATAACAGAACGACCCTTTACCTCCCAGTCTGCCATAACAGAACGACCCTTTACCTCCCAGTCTGCTATAACAGAACGACCCTTTACCTCCCAGTCTGCCATAACAGAACGACCCTTTACCTCCCAGTCTGCTATAACAGAACGACCCTTTACCTCCCAGTCTGCCATAACAGAACGACCCTTTACCTCCCAGTCTGCTATAACAGAACGACCCTTTACCTCCCAGTCTGCCATAACAGAACGACCCTTTACCTCCCAGTCTGCTATAACAGAACGACCCTTTACCTCCCAGTCTGCCATAACAGAACGACCCTTTACCTCCCAGTCTGCTATAACAGAACGACCCTTTACCTCCCAGTCTGCCGTAACAGAACGACCCTTTACCTCCCAGTCTGCCGTAACAGAACGACCCTTTACCTCCCAACAGAACGACCCTTTACCTCCCAACAGAACGACCCTTTACCTCCCAACAGAACGACCCTTTACCTCCCAACAGAACGACCCTTTACCTCCCAGTCTGCTGTAACAGAACGACCCTTTACCTCCCAGTCTGCTATAACAGAACGACCCTTTACCTCCCAGTCTGCTATAACAGAACAACCCTTTACCTCCCAGTCTGCTGTAACAGAACGACCCTTTACCTCCCAGTCTGCTGTAACAGAACGACCCTTTACCTCCCAGTCTGCTATAACAGAACGACCCTTTACCTCCCAGTCTGCTGTAACAGAACGACCCTTTACCTCCCAGTCTGCTGTAACAGAACGACCCTTTACCTCCCAGTCTGCTGTAACAGAACGACCCTTTACCTCCCAGTCTGCTGTAACAGAACGACCCTTTACCTCCCAGTCTGCTATAACAGAACAACCGTTACGTCCCAACAGAACGACCCTTTACCTCCCAGTCTGCTGTAAAAGAACGACCCTTTACCTCCCAGTCTGCTGTAACAGAACAACCCTTTACCTCCCAACAGAACGACCCTTTACCTCCCAGTCTGCTATAACAGAACGACCCTTTACCACCCAGTCTGCTGTAACAGAACGACCCGTTACCTCCCAGTCTGCTGTAAAAGAACGACCCTTTACCTCCCAGTCTGCTATAACAGAACGACCCTTTACCTCCCAGTCTGCTATAACAGAACGACCCTTTACCTCCCAGTCTGCTGTAAAAGAACGACCCTTTACCTCCCAGTCTGCTATAACAGAATGACCCTTTACCTCCCAGTCTGCTATAACAGAACGACCCTTTACCTCCCAGTCTGCTATAACAGAACGACCCTTTACCTCCCAGTCTGCTATAAAAGAACGACCCGTTACCTCCCAGTCTGCTATAAAAGAACGACCCGTTACCTCCCAGTCTGCTATAACAGAACGACCCTTTACCTCCCAACAGAACGACCCTTTACCTCCCAGTCTGCTATAACAGAATGACCCTTTACCTCCCAGTCTGCTGTAACAGAACGACCCTTTACCTCCCAGTCTGCTATAACAGAACGACCCTTTACCTCCCAGTCTGCTGTAACAGAACGACCCTTTACCTCCCAGTCTGCTATAACAGAACGACCTTTGAGACAAAAGATCATTCTGGTTCTAATCTAGAGGCAGGGAGAGACCATAAACAGTCAACTCAGTATCCAGACTCCCAATGATATATGTTAGTAAATCCTTATTAAGGTTTAATGACTTCCAGAAAACAAACAAAAATCTAAATTGAGGCAACCTATCAAATAAGTTTATAAAAAAAATCTAATCAAAGAGTAGCTAGGAAATCAAATCTGGGCAATTAAGTAATTTAGACAATTAAATGGAATGCAATCAGGCTTAGTAAAAATAACATGGAGCCAATGACAACCAGAGGGAGAGGGAGGGAGCGGGAGGGAGAGAAAGAGGGGGGAAGAGGGAGGAAGAGGGGGAGAGGGAGAGAGAGACACACAGAGAGAGAGAGACAGAGAGAGAGAGAGTGGGGGGGAAAGAGAGAGAGGGAAAGAGAGTGAGAGGAGCGAGGAGCGAGGAGCGCGAGCGAGGGAGTACCACTACCAGATGTGTAAACTCATTATATCCTCTGAATTATTCACCAATGCTGTAAAAGAGAATGGCTTGAAATGACCAGGCATCAAGGCTGTCACAAACAGCACCCTATTCCCTATGTAGTGAACTACTTTTGACCAGGACAAGAATATACTCTGGCAAGAGCCCTTAAGAAAACACAGTCAAATAAAAATGTTATCCGTCCAGCTCTTTCTAAACTGTTCTTTTTCAAGCAATGCAATACGGGTGTATTATTGGGTGAGACCACCAATCAGCATCTAGTCTATTGTCCAAAAGTTCAAGAGGTGTGCGTGTGTGTGTGTGTGTGTGTGTGTGCGCGCACGCGTTCTCCAGTAAGGTAAATACATTGATCTCAACTATGGAACTAAGGATTGGCCTGTTAATGTTGAAAACACATCACTCTGAAATGCATCAGAGCTTTCGCGTGCAAACACCCTAAAACTACAACTAACATGGAGGCACGCTTCAAACACCCTAGAACTACAACTGACATGGAGGCACGCTTCAAACACCCTAAAACTACAACTAACATGGAGGCACGCTTCAAACACCCTAAAACTACAACGAACATGGAGGCACGCTTCAAACACCCTAAAACTACAACGAACATGGAGGCACGCTTCAAAACACACTAAAACTACAACGAACATGGAGGCACGCTTCAAACACCCTAGAACTACAAATAACATGGAGGCACGCTTCAAACACTAAAACTACAACTAACATGGAGGCACGCTTCAAACACTCTAAAACTACAACTAACATGGCGGCACGCTTCAAAACACACTAAAACTCTTGGTTGGCCTTTTGATTTATGTTTTTCATCTTTATATTGGAGAATAAAAGGAACATTTGTTCTTGTGATTTTTTTTATGCCAGGTTTGACTCACAGTTCACACAATCAAAGGTGCAGAGTAAGAGAGATTATTCAGAGTTATTGGTCACTACCACGCGGTCAGACTGGTCATTACCACGCGGTCAGACTGGTCATTACCACACGGTCAGGCTGGTCACTACCACGCGGTCAGGCTGGTCACTACCACGTGGTCAGGCTGGTCATTACCACACGGTCAGACTGGTCATTACCACGCGGTCAGGCTGGTCATTACCACGCGGTCAGGCTGGTCATTACCACACGGTCAGACTGGTCACTACCGCGCGGTCAGGCTGGTCACTACCGCGCGGTCAGACTGGTCACTACCACACGGTCAGACTGGTCACTACCGCGAGGTCAGGCTGGTCACTACCACGTGGTCAGACTGGTCACTACCACACGGTCAGGCTGGTCATTACCACGAGGTCAGGCTGGTCACTACCACGTGGTCAGACTGGTCATTACCACACGGTCAGGCTGGTCACTACCACACGGTCAGGCTGGTCACTACCACGCGGTCAGACTGGTCACTACCACGCGGTCAGGCTGGTCACTACCGCGAGGTCAGACTGGTCACTACCACGCGGTCAGACTGGTCACTACCACGCGGTCAGACTGGTCACTACCACACGGTCAGGCTGGTCACTACCACACGGTCAGGCTGGTCACTACCACGCGGTCAGACTGGTCACTACCACGCGGTCAGGCTGGTCACTACCGCGAGGTCAGGCTGGTCACTACCACACGGTCAGGCTGGTCACTACCACACGGTCAGGCTGGTCACTACCACACGGTCAGGCTGGTCACTACCACACGGTCAGGCTGGTCACTACCACACGGTCAGGCTGGTCACTACCACACGGTCAGGCTGGTCACTACCACACGGTCAGACTGGTCACTACCACACGGTCAGACTGGTCACTACCACGCGGTCAGACTGGTCACTACCACACGGTCAGACTGGTCACTACCACACGGCCAGACTGGTCACTACCACACGGTCAGACTGGTCACTACCACACGGTCAGACTGGTCACTACCACGCGGTCAGACTGGTCATTACCACGCGGTCAGACTGGTCACTACCACGCGGTCAGACTGGTCACTACCACACGGTCAGACTGGTCACTACCACACGGTCAGACTGGTCACTACCACGCGGTCAGACTGGTCACTACCACGCGGTCAGACTGGTCACTACCACGCGGTCAGGCTGGTCACTACCACACGGTCAGGCTGGTCACTACCACACGGTCAGACTGGTCACTACCACACGGTCAGACTGGTCACTACCGCGAGGTCAGACTGGTCATTACCACACGGTCAGGCTGGTCATTACCACACGGTCAGGCTGGTCATTACCACACGGTCAGGCTGGTCATTACCACACGGTCAGGCTGGTCACTACCGCGAGGTCAGACTGGTCATTACCACACGGTCAGACTGGTCACTACCGCGCGGTCAGGCTGGTCACTACCACGCGGTCAGGCTGGTCACTACCACGCGGTCAGGCTGGTCACTACCACACGGTCAGGTTCACTCAAAAGCTTAGGAAAACAATGTTGATATACTCTCATAGGACACAGACCCCCCCCCCCCAGCTAGAAAACATGATTGACTGATACTCACTGGTAGCCATCTTCTCTGAGGGACAAGGAGGTATCCCATGGTTCACAGCCCAGTCATGTGCCCCTCGACCCACTAGAAAGCTTAAGAGATAGAAAAGGACAACAAGCGATGCTTTCAGTGAAGGAACATTCTTCACAGAGATCACACAGTTAAATCACACCTCTTGCCCCAGTTGGATAATATGTTCTCTCAGTCATTTCAGATATCCTTTTCACCATTAATCCCTTGTGAGTTAGTAGCGTGTTACTGCCGTGCCAGTGATTGTTACAGAAATAGTTAGAGCCTCCTGGGTTACATTCAGCTCCACAAAAAAAAAAATCTGTGAAAGGTAAGACAAAATACTGGACAAGTAAATAGTGTTTTTGTTTTTAAAGATATGTTTACCAGGGGGGTATTCGTCCGGCTGACAGTTTCCCTTTCTGGGCTTCACTCAGTAACCTGTTGGCCACCAGCACTGGGTTGTTTATACCTGCACAGGAAACAGAAAGGTTGTGAATCATGGTACATATAGATCCACCAGGCCGTGTTCTGGGGTTACATAGGGCCCTGTCTCCATGGTACATATAGATCCACCAGGCCATGTTCTGGGGTTACATAGGGCCCTTTCTCCATGGTACATATAGATCCACCAGGCCATGTTCTGGGGTAACATAGGGCCCTGTCTCCAATGACATGATACATATAGATCCACCAGGCCGTGTTCTGGGGTTACATAGGGCCCTGTCTCCATGGTACATATAGATCCACCAGGCCGTGTTCTGGGGTTACATTGGGCCCTGTCTCCATGGTACATATAGATCCACCAGGCCATGTTCTGTGGTTACATTGGGCCCTGTCTCCAATGAAATGGTACATATAGATCCACCAGGCCATGTTATGTGGTTACATTGGGCCCTGTCTCCAATGAAATGGTACATATAGATCCACCAGGCCATGTTCTGGGGTTACATATGACCCTGTCTCCATGGTACATATAGATCCACTAGGCAGTGTTCTGGGGTTACATAGGGCCCTGTCTCCATGGTACATAAAGATCCACCAGGCCATGTTCTGGGGTTACATAGGGCCCTGTCTCCATGGTACATATAGATCCACCAGGCCATGTTCTGGGGTTACATAGGGCCCTGTCTCCATGGTACATATAGATCCACCAGGCCATGTTCTGTGGTTACATAGGGCCCTGTCTCCATGGTACATATAGATCCACCAGGCCATGTTCTGGGGTTACATTGGGCCCTGTCTCCATGGTACATATAGATCCACCAGGCCATGTCCTGTGGTTACATAGGGCCCTGTCTCCATGGTACATATAGATCCACCAGGCCATGTTCTGGGGTTACATTGGGCCCTGTCTCCATGGTACATATAGATCCACCAGGCCATGTCCTGTGGTTACATAGGGCCCTGTCTCCATGGTACATATAGATCCACCAGGCCATGTTATGTGGTTACATTGGGCCCTGTCTCCAATGAAATGGTACATATAGATCCACCAGGCCATGTTATGTGGTTACATTGGGCCCTGTCTCCAATGAAATGGTACATATAGATCATCCAGGCCATGTTCTGGGGTTACAATGGGCCCTGTCTCCATGGTACATATAGATCCACCAGGCCATGTTCTGTGGTTACATAGGGCCCTGTCTCCATGATACATATAGATCCACCAGGCCATGTTCTGGGGTTACATAGGGCCCTGTCTCCATGGTACATATAGATCCACCAGGCCATGTTCTGTGGTTACATAGGGCCCTGTCTCCAATGACATGGTACATATAGATCCACCAGGCCATGTTCTGTGGTTACATTGGGCCCTGTCTCCATGGTACATATAGATCCACCAGGCCATGTTCTGGGGTTACATTGGGCCCTGTCTCTACGGTACATATAGATCCACCAGGCCATGTTCTGTGATTACATAGGGCCCTGTCTCCAATGACATGGTACATATAGATCCACCAGGCCATGTTCTGGGGTTACATTGGGCCCTGTCTCCACGGTACATATAGATCCACCAGGCCATGTCCTGTGGTTACATAGGGCCCTGTCTCCAATGACATGATACATATAGATCCACCAGGCCATGTTCTGTGGTTACATAGGGCCCTGTCTCCACGGTACATATAGATCCACCAGGCCATGTTCTGTGGTTACATAGGGCCCGGTCTCCATGGTACATATAGATCCACCAGGCCATGTTCTGGGGTTACATAGGGCCCTGTATCCATGGTACATATAGATCCACCAGGCCATGTTCTGTGGTTACATAGGGCCCTGTATCCATGGTACATATAGATCCACCAGGCCATGTTCTGTGGTTACATTGGGCCCTGTCTCCAATGACATGATACATATAGATCCACCAGGCCATGTTCTGGGGTTACATTGGGCCCTGTCTCCATGGTACATATAGATCCACCAGGCCATGTTCTGTGGTTACATAGGGCCCTGTCTCCATGGTACATATAGATCCACCAGGCCATGTTCTGGGGTTACATAGGGCCCTGTCTCCATGGTACATATAGATCCACCAGGCCATGTTCTGTGGTTACATAGGGCCCTGTCTCCATGGTACATATAGATCCACCAGGCCATGTTCTGGGGTTACATTGGGCCCTGTCTCCATGGTACATATAGATCCACCAGGCCATGTCCTGTGGTTACATAGGGCCCTGTCTCCATGGTACATATAGATCCCCCAGGCCATGTTATGTGGTTACATTGGGCCCTGTCTCCAATGAAATGGTACATATAGATCCACCAGGCCATGTTATGTGGTTACATTGGGCCCTGTCTCCAATGAAATGGTACATATAGATCATCCAGGCCATGTTCTGGGGTTACATTGGGCCCTGTCTCCATGGTACATATAGATCCACCAGGCCATGTTCTGTGGTTACATAGGGCCCTGTCTCCATGGTACATATAGATCCACCAGGCCATGTTCTGTGGTTACATAGGGCCCTGTCTCCAATGACATGGTACATATAGATCCACCAGGCCATGTTCTGTGGTTACATTGGGCCCTGTCTCCATGGTACATATAGATCCACCAGGCCATGTTCTGGGGTTACATTGGGCCCTGTATCTACGGTACATATAGATCCACCAGGCCATGTTCTGTGATTACATAGGGCCCTGTCTCCAATGACATGGTACATATAGATCCACCAGGCCATGTTCTGGGGTTACATTGGGCCCTGTCTCCACGGTACATATAGATCCACCAGGCCATGTCCTGTGGTTACATAGGGCCCTGTCTCCAATGACATGATACATATAGATCCACCAGGCCATGTTCTGTGGTTACATAGGGCCCTGTCTCCATGGTACATATAGATCCACCAGGCCATGTTCTGTGGTTACATAGGGCCCTGTCTCCATGGTACATATAGATCCACCAGGCCATGTTCTGGGGTTACATAGGGCCCTGTCTCCATGGTACATATAGATCCACCAGGCCATGTTCTGTGGTTACATAGGGCCCTGTCTCCATGGTACATATAGATCCACCAGGCCATGTCCTGTGGTTACATAGGGCCCTGTCTCCATGGTACATATAGATCCACCAGGCCATGTTATGTGGTTACATAGGGCCCTGTCTCCATGGTACATATAGATCCACCAGGCCATGTTCTGGGGTTACATAGGGCCCTGTCTCCATGGTACATATAGATCCACCAGGCCATGTTCTGTGGTTACATTGGGCCCTGTCTCCAATGACATGATACATATAGATCCACCAGGCCATGTTCTGGGGTTACATTGGGCCCTGTCTCCATGGTACATATAGATCCACCAGGCCATGTTCTGGGGTTACATAGGGCCCTGTCTCCATGGTACATATAGATCCACCAGGCCATGTTCTGTGGTTACATTGGGCCCTGTCTCCAATGACATGATACATATAGATCCACCAGGCCATGTTCTGGGGTTACATTGGGCCCTGTCTCCATGGTACATATAGATCCACCAGGCCATGTTCTGGGGTTACATAGGGCCCTGTCTCCATGGTACATATAGATCCACCAGGCCATGTTCTGTGGTTACATAGGGCCCTGTCTCCATGGTACATATAGATCCACCAGGCCATGTTCTGGGGTTACATAGGGCCCTGTCTCCATGGTACATATAGATCCACCAGGCCATGTTCTGGGGTTACATAGGGCCCTGTCTCCATGGTACATATAGATCCACCAGGCCATGTTCTGTGGTTACATAGGGCCCTGTCTCCATGGTACATATAGATCCACCAGGCCATGTTCTGTGGTTACATTGGGCCCGGTCTCCAATGACATGATACATATAGATCCACCAGGCCATGTTCTGGGGTTACATTGGGCCCTGCCTCCATGGTACATATAGATCCACCAGGCCATGTTCTGTGGTTACATAGGGCCCTGTCTCCATGGTACATATAGATCCACCAGGCCATGTTCTGGGGTTACATAGGGCCCTGTCTCCATGGTACATATAGATCCACCAGGCCATGTTCTGTGGTTACATAGGGCCCTGTCTCCATGGTACATATAGATCCACCAGGCCATGTTCTGGGGTTACATTGGGCCCTGTCTCCATGGTACATATAGATCCACCAGGCCATGTCCTGTGGTTACATAGGGCCCTGTCTCCATGGTACATATAGATCCACCAGGCCATGTTATGTGGTTACATTGGGCCCTGTCTCCAATGAAATGGTACATATAGATCCACCAGGCCATGTTATGTGGTTACATTGGGCCCTGTCTCCAATGAAATGGTACATATAGATCATCCAGGCCATGTTCTGGGGTTACATAGGGCCCTGTCTCCAATGACATGATACATATAGATCCACCAGGCCATGTTCTGTGGTTACATTGGGCCCTGTCTCCAATGACATGGTACATATAGATCCACCAGGCCATGTTCTGGGGTTACATTGGGCCATGTCTCCATGGTACATATAGATCCACCAGGCCATGTTCTAGGGTTACATTGGGCCCTGTCTCCATGGTACATATAGATCCACCAGGCCATGTTCTGGGGTTACATAGGGCCCTGTCTCCAATGACATGGTACATATAGATCCACCAGGCCATGTTCTGTGGTTACATTGGGCCCTGTCTCCATGGTACATATAGATCCACCAGGCCATGTTCTGGGGTTACATTGGGCCCTGTCTCTACGGTACATATAGATCCACCAGGCCATGTTCTGTGATTACATAGGGCCCTGTCTCCAATGACATGGTACATATAGATCCACCAGGCCATGTTCTGGGGTTACATAGGGCCCTGTCTCCAATGACATGGTACATATAGATCCACCAGGCCATGTTCTGGGGTTACATTGGGCCCTGTCTCTACGGTACATATAGATCCACCAGGCCATGTTCTGTGGTTACATAGGGCCCTGTCTCCAATGACATGGTACATATAGATCCACCAGGCCATGTTCTGGGGTTACATAGGGCCCTGTCTCCATGGTACATATAGATCCACCAGGCCATGTTCTGGGGTTACATAGGGCCCTGTCTCCATGGTACATATAGATCCACCAGGCCATGTTCTGGGGTTACATTGGGCCCTGTCTCCATGGTACATATAGATCCACCAGGCCATGTTCTGGGGTTACATTGGGCCCTGTCTCCATGGTACATATAGATCCACCAGGCCATGTTCTGGGGTTACATTGGGCCCTGTCTCCATGGTACATATAGATCCACCAGGCCATGTTCTGGGGTTACATTGGGCCATGTCTCCAATGACATGGTACATATAGATCCACCAGACACAAAAAAGTACAAAAATAATGAATATACAATACGAGTCAAAAGTTTGGCTACACCTACTAATTCACAGGTTTTTCTTTATTTTTTACTATTTTCTACATTGTAGAATAATAGTGAAGACATCAAAACTATTAAATAGCACATGGAATCATGTAGTAACCAAAAAAAAGTGTTAAAATCAAATTATATTTGAGATTTGAGATTATTCACAGTAGCCACCCTTTGCCTTGATGACAGCTTTGCACACTCTTGGCATGCTCTCAACCAGCTTCACCTGGAATGCTTTCCCAACAGTCTTGAAGGAGTTCCCACATATGCTGAGCACTTGTTGGCTGCTTTTCTTTCACTCCGTGGTCCAACTCATCCCAAACCATTTCAATTGGGTTGAGGTTGAGTGATTGTGGAGGCCAAGTCATCTGATGCAGCACTCATCACTCTCCTTCTTGGTCAATTAGCCCTTAAATAGCCTGGAAGTGTGTTGGGGTCATTGTCCTGTTGATAGACCCACTAAGCGCAAACCAGATGGGATGGCGTGTCACTGCAGAATGCTGTGGTAGACATGCTGGTTAAGTGTGCCTTGAATTCTAAATAAATCACTGACAGTGTCACCAGCAAAGCACCGCCACACCATAACACCTCCTCCTCCATGCTTCACGTTGGGAAGAGATCATTCGTTCACCTACTCTGCATCTCACAAAGCCACGGCGGTTGAAACCAAAAAAATCTCAAATTTAGACTCATCTGACCAAAGGACAGATTTCCACCGGTCTAATGTCCATTGCTCGTGTTTCTTGGCCCCAGCAAGTCTCTTCTTCTTATTGGTGTTCTTTAGTAGTGTTCTTTGCAGCAATTCGACCATGAAGGCCTGATTCACGGAGTCTCCTCTGAACAGTTGATGTTGAGATGTGTCTGTTACTTGAACTCTGTGAAGCATTTATTTGGGCTGTAATTGGCTGGTAACTCTAATGAACTTATCCTCTGCAGCAGAGGTAACTCTGGGTCTTCCTTTCCTGTGGTGGTCCTCATGAGAGCCAGTTTCATCATAGCTCTTGGTTTTTGCAACTGCACTTGAAGAAACTTTAAAAGTTCTTGAAATTGACCGATCTTCATGTCTTTAAGTAAAGATGGACTGTCATTTCTCATTGCTTATTTGAGCTGTTCTTGCCATAATATGGACTTGGAACAAAACAGAACAGGTCCAATCGGAGCCAAGAACCTTTCATTTGTCATGTACTAATTTAAATAAAAAATGGCTGACTGTTACAGCACGCAGGGGAATGAAAAACGACGGCTGTGTCTTTTTTTGTTGTTTTACCTCAATGTCGAAATGCCCGCTGACGTTCGCCTCTAGTGTGTGTGGTTGTTCTCAGAACATTGTCAAGTCTATACTCAGGAGATCTGCCTTTGCTGGAGGCCTTATAAAAACAATAACTTTTTGGCGCAGGGCAGACTGCTGAAATGTTAATGGTGAACACAGTGCAGGACTGGTTACGAGGGTGGCTGAAGCCAATAACATCGTCACTCTTTTAAAAGGGGTTGGATGTAGATGTAGAACCAGCTATCGAGGAATACACTCCACAAAGCTGAAGGGTTGGTTCAGGGTTGCTTATAGCTGAAGGGTTGGTTCAGGGTTGCTTATAGCTGAAGGGTTGGTTCAGGGTTGCTTATAGCTGAAGGGTTGGTTCAGGGTTGCTTTTAGCTGAAGGGTTGGTTCAGGGTTGCTTTTAGCTGAAGGGTTGGTTCAGGGTTGCTGATAGCTGAAGGGTTGGTTCAGGGTTGCTTTTAGCTGAAGGGTTGGTTCAGGGTTGCTTATAGCTGAAGGGTTGGTTCAGGGTTGCTTTTAGCTGAAGGGTTGGTTCAGGGTTGCTGATAGCTGAATGGTTGGTTCAGGGTTGCTTTTAGCTGAAGGGTTGGTTCAGGGTTGCTGATAGCTGAAGGGTTGGTTCAGGGTTGCTTATAGCTGAAGGGTTGGTTCAGGGTTGCTTATAGCTGAAGGGTTGGTTCAGGGTTGCTTATAGCTGAAGTTCTACCATAGATCCCAACAGGCAGAGCTGGTTGAAATAACGTCAATCTGACAACATTACAACCAGAATAGAAGATATTTTCTAGAAGTTTTGCCCCCTGGGACAGGGTTTTAAATAGATGCTAGTTACACAAACACTAAGGCATCAGTAGTTGGTCAGTAACCCACCACTAACAGCACCTACAGCTCCATAACGTAAAGACTTCCCATCCATGATGCTGGCGTCACACTCGATCTCTCCCGACAGGTTTAAGTTAGAGCCCATTCCCGCGTTGGTGAATGGAGAATCCTGTGGATGACAAAAACATTTAGAAGAATCATGAAATTACATTTTGACACAGAAATAAAGAAACGTCCTCCCACTGTCAACTGCATTTATTTTCAGCAAACTGAACATGTGTAAATATTTGTACGAACATATCAAGATCCAACAACTGAGACATAAACTTAACAAGTTTCACAGGCATGTGACTAACAGAAATGGAATAGTGTGTCCCTGAACAAAGGGGGAGGGGTCAAAATCAAAAGTAACAGTCAGTATCTGGTGTGGCCACCAGCTGCATTAAGTACTGTTGTGCATCTCCTCCTCATGGACTGCACCAGATTTGCCAGTTCTTGCTGTGAGATGTCACCCCACTCTTCCACCAAGACACCTGCAAGTTCCCGGACATTTCTGGGGGCAATTGTTGTTGCCATCCTGAACCTGTTCCGTAGGTGTGATATTCAGATGTACCGATCCTGTGCAGGTGCTGTTACACGTGGTCTGCCACTGTGAGGACGATCAGCTGTCCGTCCTGTCTCCCTGTAGCGCTGTCTTAGGCGTCTCACAGTACGGACATTGCAATTTATTGCCCTGGCCACATCTGCAGTCCTCATGCCTCCTTGTAGCATGCCTAAGGCACATTCATGCAGATGAGCAGGGACCCTGGGCATCTTTCTTTTGGTGTTTTTCAGAGTCAGTAGAAAGGCCTCTTTAGTGTCCTAAGTTTTCATATCTGTGACCTTAATTGCCTACCATCTGTAAGCTGTTAGTGTCTTAACGACCGTTCCACAGGTGCATGTTCATTAATTGTTTTTGGTTCATTGAACAAACATGGGAAACAGTATTTAAACCCTTTACAATGAAGATCTGTGAAGTTACTTGATTTTTTACAAATTATCTTTGAAAGACGGGGTCCTGGAAAAGGGACGTTCCTTTGCCAAGTTTACATTAAGAAATAGGACATTTAGATATTATTATTATATACATTTTCATATAGATGAGTGAAAGGAACTTCACGGGCCTCCTTCCTTCACCCAGTAGGAGTAGCTGTGATCTAAACATAGATTTTATGTCACACATCACTTTGTAAGGATCCTAAGAGTCCATTCAATCCATTAAAATACTCACTCTGTGATATGTATGTTTTTAGAATTCAGGTGTAGTGCTTTAAAAGGCATCTGTGGTGTAGTGCTTTAAAAGGCATCTGTGGTGTAGTGCTTTAAAAGGCATCTGTGGTGTAGTGCTTTAAAAAGGCATCTGTGGTTGGATTCAGTTGCTGTGTCTGTATTCAGATTCAGTGTGCAATAGGGCTGGGCTTTACTTTTTTTTTAATGGACAATTTTTTTCTCCCTAAAATCAGCTTTGTTGTACAAATACAATGCAATTCAAACAGTCAACAAAAATCTAATGAAATGATGGTGAAAATTGTGAAATTACATTTACATTAGGAACGTAATCAGACCTCTTGACTTTTTCCACATTTTGTTACATAACAGCCTAAATCTAAAATATATATATATTTTTTAAATGTATCCTACACACACAATTACACCACAGCAAAAAACAGGTCTCTAGACATGTTTGTGAATTTATTACAAATAAAAAAACACAATCACAAACACAAAACACAATCCTGTCTCTGGGCTCTACGGACAATTCCTTGTTCCTCATGTCTTGGTTTTTGCTCTGACACGCACTGTCAACTGTGGGACCTTATATAGACAGGTGTGTGCCTTTCCAAATCATGTCCAATCAATAGATTTTACCACAGGTGGACTCCAATCAAGTTGTAGAAACATCTCAAGGATGATCAATGGAAACAGGATGCACCTGAGCTCAATTTCGAGTCTCAAAGCAAAGGGTCTGAAAACGTAAGTAGATACGATATCCTTAAATATATATATCCTTAAATATATATATATGCAAACATTTCTAAAAACCTGTTTTCGCTTTGTCAATATGGGTGTCATTATTGTGTGTAGATTTTATTTAACTAGGCAAGTCAGTTTAGAACAAATTCGTATTTACAATGACGGCCTACAAAAAAAAGACTGATTAAAGAAAAACATTTCCTCATTTGAGAATAAGGCGTAACAACGTGTGGAAATCATCTCTGGCCCACACAGCCCTAATGTGTCATAGAACACGTTTAAATCATCTCTGGCCCACACAGCCCTAATGTGTCATAGAACACGTTTAAATCATCTCTGGCCCACACAGCCCTAATGTGTCATAGAACACGTTTAAATCATCTCTGGCCCACACAGCCCTAATGTGTCATAGAACACGTTTAAATCATCTCTGGCCCACACAGCCCTAATGTGTCATAGAACACGTTTAAATCATCTCTGGCCCACACAGCCCTAATGTGTCATAGAACACGTTTAAATCATCTCTGGCCCACACAGCCCTAATGTGTCATAGAACACGTTTAAATCATCTCTGGCCCACACAGCCCTAATGTGTCATAGAACACGTTTAAATCATCTCTGGCCCACACAGCCCTAATGTGTCATAGAACACGTTTAAACCATCTCTGGCCCACACAGCCCTAATGTGTCATAGAACACGTTTAAACCATCTCTGGCCCACACAGCCCTAATGTGTCATAGAACACGTTTAAATCATCTCTGGCCCACACAGCCCTAATGTGTCATAGAACACGTTTAAATCTTCTCTGGCCCACACAGCCCTAATGTGTCATAGAACACGTTTAAATCATCTCTGGCCCACACAGCCCTAATGTGTCATAGAACACGTTTAAATCATCTCTGGCCCACACAGCCCGAATGTGTCATAGAACACGTTTAAATCATCTCTGGCCCACACAGCCCGAATGTGTCATAGAACACGTTTAAATCATCTCTGGCCCACACAGCCCGAATGTGTCATAGAACACGTTTAAATCATCTCTGGCCCACACAGCCCTAATGTGTCATAGAACACGTTTAAATCATCTCTGGCCCACACAGCCCTAATGTGTCATAGAACACGTTTAAATCATCTCTGGCCCACACAGCCCTAATGTGTCATAGAACACGTTTAAATCATCTCTGGCCCACACAGCCCTAATGTGTCATAGAACACGTTTAAATCATCTCTGGCCCACACAGCCCTAATGTGTCATAGAACACGTTTAAATCATCTCTGGCCCACACAGCCCTAATGTGTCATAGAACACGTTTAAATCATCTCTG
Source organism: Oncorhynchus masou masou (assembly GCF_036934945.1). Taxonomy (NCBI): domain Eukaryota; kingdom Metazoa; phylum Chordata; class Actinopteri; order Salmoniformes; family Salmonidae; genus Oncorhynchus; species Oncorhynchus masou. The sequence goes on from NC_088229.1 coordinate 75,464,564, forward strand.
GCCCACACAGCCCTAATGTGTCATAGAACACGTTTAAATCATCTCTGGCCCACACAGCCCGAATGTGTCATAGAACACGTTTAAATCATCTCTGGCCCACACAGCCCTAATGTGTCATAGAACACGTTTAAATCATCTCTGGCCCACACAGCCCTAATGTGTCATAGAACACGTTTAAATCATCTCTGGCCCACACAGCCCTAATGTGTCATAGAACACGTTTAAATCATCTCTGGCCCACACAGCCCTAATGTGTCATAGAACACGTTTAAATCATCTCTGGCCCACACAGCCCTAATGTGTCATAGAACACGTTTAAATCATCTCTGGCCCACACAGCCCTAATGTGTCATAGAACACGTTTAAATCATCTCTGGCCCACACAGCCCTAATGTGTCATAGAACATGTTTAAATCATCTCTGGCCCACACAGCCCTAATGTGTCATAGAACATGTTTAAATCATCTCCAAGCTGGTTCCAAGCTAAACTAGGGCTGTGGTCTCACACTCACACACACTAACCTCAACTAGGGCTGCGGTCACACACACACTAACCTCAAGCTCAACAAGGGCTGTGGTCACACACACACACACAGGCACAACCCTCAAGCTCAACAAGGGCTGTGGTCACACACATTACCCTCAAGCTCAAGGGCTGTGGTCACACACACACACACTAACCTCAAGCTCAACAAGGGCTGCGGTCACAGCGTCCACTGCCAGAGCACCAGCTTTCAGTCTGTCCACAGCCTGCGAGAGAGACGTCACGTTACAGGTAGGACAGTTTACAGTCGCCGTGTTCACGAAGCACGCAACACACGAACAAGGGACTGAAACAGGGAGAGTCTCCCTGGACTTACTCATTGTTGTCCGTTGCATGCCCGAATGAACACGACCCATGATGCAACAGGGTAAGAGCAATACAAACTCTCTCCTTGCTGATTGAACACCAACAAATCATGGGGATCATATTTCACAGTACAGCATTTACCTACTGTATCAGTCAACACTACAGAGACAGCATTTACCTACTGCATCAGTCAACACTACAGAGAGAGACGGCACAGAGACAGAGAGACGGCACAGAGACAGAGAGACGGCACCGAGACAGAGAGACGGCACCGAGACAGAGAGACGGCACCGAGACAGAGAGACGGCACCGAGACAGAGAGACGGCACCGAGACAGAGAGACGGCACCGAGACAGAGAGACGGCACCGAGACAGAGAGACGGCACAGAGACAGAGAGACGGCACAGAGACAGAGAGACGGCACAGAGACAGAGAGACGGCACAGAGACAGAGAGACGGCACCGAGACGGGACAGAGACGGGACAGAGACAGAGACGGGACAGAGACAGAGAAGGGACAGAGACGGCACCGAGACAGAGAGACGGCACAGAGACAGAGAGACGGCACAGAGACAGAGAGACGGCACAGAGACAGAGAGACGGCACAGAGACAGAGAGACGGCACAGAGACGGCACAGAGACAGAGAGACGGCACCGAGACAGAGAGACGGCACAGAGACAGAGAGACGGCACCGAGACAGAGAGACGGCACCGAGACAGAGAGACGGCACCGAGACAGAGAGACGGCACCGAGACAGAGAGACGGCACCGAGACAGAGAGACGGCACAGAGACAGAGAGACGGCACAGAGACGGCACAGAGACAGAGAGACGGCACAGAGACAGAGAGACGGCACAGAGACAAAGAGACGGCACAGAGACAGAGAGACGGCACAGAGACAGAGAGACGGCACCGAGACGGGACAGAGACGGGACAGAGACAGAGACGGGACAGAGACAGAGACGGCACCGAGACAGAGAGACGGCACCGAGACAGAGAGACGGCACCGAGACAGAGAGACGGCACCGAGACAGAGAGACGGCACCGAGACAGAGAGACGGCACCGAGACAGAGAGACGGCACAGAGACAGAGAGACGGCACAGAGACAGAGAGACGGCACAGAGACAGAGAGACGGCACAGAGACAGAGAGACGGCACCGAGACGGGACAGAGACGGGACAGAGACAGAGACGGGACAGAGACAGAGACGGGACAGAGACGGCACCGAGACAGAGAGACGGCACAGAGACAGAGAGACGGCACAGAGACAGAGAGACGGCACAGAGACGACAGAGAGACGGCACAGAGACGGCACAGAGACAGAGAGACGGCACAGAGACAGAGAGACGGCACAGAGACAGAGAGACGGCACAGAGAGACGGCACAGAGACAGAGAGATGGCACAGAGGCAGAGAGACGGCACAGAGGCAGAGAGACGGCACAGAGACAGTGAGACGGCACCGAGACAGAATATAGACAGACAGTACAGAGACAGGATAGAGACAGCACAGAGACAGAGACAGCATATAGACAGACAGAGACAGCATATACACAGACAGAGACAGCATATAGACAGACAGTACAGAGACAGGATAGAGACTTGGACAGAGACAGAGACAGCATATACAGGCAGAGACAGCATATAGACAGACAGTACAGAGACAGCATATAGACAGACAGTACAGAGACAGGGTAGAGACAGCACAGAGACAGAGACAGCATATAGACAGACAGTACAGAGACAGCATATAGACAGTACAGAGACAGCATATAGACTGACAGTACAGAGACAGGATATAGACAGACAGAGACAGCATATAGACAGACAGTACAGAGACAGGGTAGAGACAGACAGTACAGAGACAGCATATACACAGACAGAGACAGCATATAGACAGACAGTACAGAGACAGCATATAGACAGACAGTACAGAGACAGCATATACACAGACAGTACAGAGACAGCATATAGACAGACAGAGACAGCATATAGACAGACAGAGACAGCATATAGACAGACAGAGACAGCATATAGACAGACAGAGACAGCATATAGACAGACAGAGACAGAGACAGCATATAGACAGACAGAGACAGCATATAGACAGACAGAGACAGAGACAGCATATAGACAGACAGTACAGAGACAGGATAGACAGACAGAGACAGCATATAGACAGACAGAGACAGCATATAGACAGACAGAGACAGCATATAGACAGACAGAGACAGAGACAGCATATAGACAGACAGTACAGAGACAGGATAGACAGACAGAGACAGCATATAGACAGACAGCACAGAGACAGACAGTACAGAGACAGACAGTACAGAGACAGCATATAGACAGACAGTACAGAGACAGCATATAGACAGACAGCATATAGACAGACAGAGACAGCATATAGACAGACAGAGACAGCATATAGACAGACAGAGACAGCATATAGACAGACAGTACAGAGACAGGATAGAGACTTGGACAGAGACAGCATATAGACAGACAGAGACAGCATATAGACAGACAGTACAGAGACAGCATATAGACAGACAGTACAGATACAGCATATAGACAGACAGAGACAGCATATAGACAGACAGTCAATGTTCCCCGTGGATGTCTGTCGCTGCTCTAATCTGATGGACTATAAAATAAAAGGAAAGGAGGTTTTCTGCTGTACAAAGCTGAAAACGCAAAAAGTGCCGGAACATGACATTACAGCGTGTAGTTTTCTCCGGCCAGCTGAGACTGACGAAGGCGTGTTATCAACATATAACTCCCTCACGCGGGACTCCTCTCTGAAGACGGAGAGGTGCGTTCCAAATGGTCAAACGTAGTGCACTACTACTACAGGGTGCTAGATCCCTCCCTGTCCTCCTGATCTGAACCACAACGCTGTCATCTCAGGCTGCATCTCAATACTCCAGCGCGGCTTCCACTCAATTCAAGGGGCTTCATCGGCATGGGAAACAGGTGTTGCCAAAGCAACGTGCAAAGCGGAGGAAGCGCCGGACAAGTCGTGGGAAACTCACTCTCTGACAAGCTCTCTTGCAGACATGCTTGTATTCCTTGGCTTTGGACTCAGAGTGGTATCCTGCTCCTGAAACAAAATAAACACACAAAGAAGTGAAAAGATATTTAAAAATAAAAAAAAATTAAAAAGGGTTGCAAATTCATCAGTAAAGACAGTGTGTGTTGTTTTCAACAGCTGGTTAACGATGACATCATCCTACATCCATTTTGTCCATTCCGTTCACGGTCTGCATAGTCAGCGGTCAGAATACACAGTTGTGGGTTCTAAATAGGGGGATGTAAATGCCAAGATGTTGCACTCATTCCTGCATACTATTGAAGAAGAGAATAGTATTTTCACGCACACACACACACACAAGTGTTCGACAATTGCTGATTAATTAGAATAGAATAATCTACCAAAAATGTATGAACGGCGGGAAACAAGACATCTAAGTTTATTAAATTAAATTAGATTATAGTAGTCGGTAAGAAGACAGAACACGATAACGCTCCAGAAGATAGATTGTCTCTATATATATATAATCTGTCAACGTCACCGGTAACTTATCCTTATCACATGTAAACTGAATGTCATCTCATCCTTCCGGTTTGGCCCTGTCCCTGGGTGTCCTCGGATGGGGCCACAGTGTCTCCTGACCCCTCCTGTCTCAGCCTCCAGTATTTATGCTGCAGTAGTTTGTGTGTCGGGGGGCTAGGGTCAGTTTGTTATATCTGGAGTACTTCTCCGGTCCTATCCGGTGTCCTGTGTGAATTTAAGTGTGCGTTCTCTAATTCTCTCTTTCTTTCTCTCTCTCGGAGGACCTGAGACCCAGGACCATGACTCAGGACTACCTGACATGACTCCTTGCTGTCCCCAGTCCACCTGGCCGTGCTGCTGCTCCAGTTTCAACTGTTCTGCCTGTGATTATTATTTGACCATGCTGGTCATTTATGAACATTTGAACATCTTGGCCATGTTCTGTTATAATCTCCACCCGGCACAGCCAGAAGAGGACTGGCCACCCCTCATAGCCTGGTTCCTCTCTAGGTTTCTTCCTAGGTTCTGGCCTTTCTAGGGAGTTTTTCATAGCCACCGTGCTTCTACACCTGCATTTCTTGCTGTTTGGGGATTTAGGCTGGGTTTCTGTACAGCACTTTGTGACATCAGCTGATGTACGAAGGGCTTTATAAATACATTTGATTGGACACCTGACAACGGCTAATTTACGTAGAAAAAACTCAAGACAAGTACTTGTAAGTATACCAAACCTGCATGCACCAACACAAAGCCAACAGCGTTCCCCTTGTCGTTTCTGTCTGGAGTAGACTCCTGTGGTGTGACTGTCGACCAGGAGGCAGGAGGGGGTTGTTGCTCTTCGGCACAGTTCAGTGGAGTCTCCATAACCCTCCACATGCATCATGGACCATTGGCCCCAGGTAACACTGGCATCTTGGCTCTCACACCTGGGAGAAAAGAACATTTAAAAAAAAAAAGGGCGAGATGCCCTTTGTCCTACTACGAATGGTGGCTAAAGCAATATTGATAAACGAGTTGTATTATAGCAAACGCAGTGTCAACAGTCATCTGCTGAACGTGATCTATTAAGATTGTGTGATTTTGGACTGTGCTTTGACAGTCTGGATAAGTAGGTGCCGACACTAAAAAGGCGCACAATATGATTTATAGTTCAAACCTGCTTGGGGAAAAGCTCATCACACAAATCAACTGAGTGGGGACACACTGTTGCTGCTGGGTTGTTTGACTGAGACGGGTTGCCTCCCACATTGTAAACAATGTGATTCCCCGAGACTAGATCATTCAGGCTGACATGCCATTGTAGGCATTAGCTTAGCTGGCTAGTCTGTTTGGAAGCTAGTTAGCCTAGGTCTAGGTTGTTATCGAACAAATTGATTTAAAAATAAAAGTGGCTGACTAGCGATTACAGAAAGGTAGCATGTGTCTCTCAGTGCGTAGTTACAGCGTGCAAATATTCGTTGACATCTATCGTTTTGCGACAACTGAGCAAGCTAACTAGCTACATAGCATAGCATCCACATTTTGAAGACTCGACTGTAAAAACTTGTTCTTTTGCACGAATCTGCTAACTAGCTGCCACACTAGTACGGACCCGGTACGTGTTCTTATGTTTATGTGAAAACTTACTTTACTATTAAAAACTTTGCAAGTTGAGATTGTACTCTGGCTGCGGCTCTGCAGCAGAAATCTCTTCCGGGTTCAGGGATACGTCACATGACGCTAATGTGCGCGTCCCAAAACATTATTGCCACGTTCAAATACTTGTCGGCACCAGGAAACTCGGTCATTTGTAACTGTTTATAGTTATACAATTGCCGCTTTCAACCAAATGGCAAGTCGGAAATTTCCGCGTTTACTCGTTTCCGACTAGACTGGAACGAGACATATCCCGAGTTTTACACTGAACATAAATATAAACGCGAAATGTAGTGCTGGTCCCATGTATCTTGAGCTGAAATAAAAGATCACTGAAATTATCCATATAATTAAAACATATTATTTATCTCATTTGTTTTGCCCAAATGTGTTTACATCCCTGTTGCCCAAATAATACATCCATCTGACAGGTGTGGCAAATCAAAAAGCTGATTAAACAGCATGATCATTACACAGGTGCACCTTGTGATGGGGACAATAAAAGGCCACACTCAAATGTGCAGTTTTGTCACACAACACAATGCCACAGATATCTCAAGTTTTGAGGGAGCGTGCAATTGGACCGCTGACCGTGGGAATGTCCACCAGAGCTGTTGCCAGAGAATTTAATGTTAATTTCTCAACCATAAGCAGCCTCCAACATCGTTTTAGAGAATTTGGCAGTAGGTTCAACCGGCCTCACAACTGCCGACCACATGTATGGAGTCGTGTGGGCGAGCGGTTTGTTGATGTCAAAATTGTGAACAGAGTGCCCCATGGTGGCGGTGGGGTTATGGTATCGGCAGGCAAAAGCTACAGACAGCGAACACAATTGCGTTTCATTGGTGGCAATTTGAATGCACATGGCGAGATTCTGAGGCCCATTATTATGCTAAAATAATGCCATTCACCCACCACCATCACATCATGTTTCAGCATGATCATTTTGTTTAACTAGGTAAGTCAGTTAAGAACAAATTCTTATTTATAATGACAGCCTGCCCCGGCCAAACCAGGACAACGCTGGGCCAATTGTGCACCACCATATGGGACTCCCAATCACAGCCAGATGTGAAACAGCCTGGATTCGAAATCAGTGACTGTCGTGAACCCTCTTGCACTGAGATACAGTGCCTTAGACCACTGCGCCACTGCTAGTACCCATGTCACTAAGAATCTATACACCATTCCTGGAAGCTCAAAATGTCATAGTCCTTACATGGCCTGCACACTCACCAGACATGTCACCCATTGAGCATGTTTGGGATGCTCTGGACCGACGTGTACGACAGTGTGTTCCAGTCTCCGGCCAATATCGAGCAACTTCACACAGCCATTGAAGAGGAGTGGGGACAACATTCCACAATCAACAGCCTGATCAACTCTATGTGAAAGAGATGTGTCATCCTGCACAAGGCAAGTGGTACTGACTGGTTTTTCTGATCCACCTACCTTCTGTATTCCCAGTCATGTGAAATCCATAGATTAGGACCTAATGAATCTATTTAAATTGACTGCTTTCCTTATATGAACTGTAACTCAGTAAAATCTTTGAACGTTTTGCATGTTGCGTTTATATTTTTGCTCAGTATACATGAGAGATTATTACAGCGTTCACGTGCTAGTTGGAAATAGGAAACTCTGAAATGTGTGATTTGCTAATAGGTTGTGGTTATACACATGCCGTGTTAAACAAGTCAGCAAGTTGGACATTTCAGAGTTCCGACTAGCACTTGAACGCGGCACACAGATTGAAATACAAATAGAGAGTAATCATGTTTTTTTTAGGAACTTACTCAGACATAGTACAAAGCCCATTGGGAAATCAAGTTTTTTTGTATGGTTTTTGGATAAATGCTGAAAATAAGGTAGGTGGTAGGAGATCTTATACGTTTTGAGACAATCCCCATATTCCACGAGGCGGCAGGTAGCCAAGCAGTTAGAAAGGTTGCTGGATCGAATCCCTAGTTGACAAGGTAAAAATCTGTCGTTCTGCCCCTGAACAAGGCAGTTAACCCACTGTTCCCAGGCCGTCATTGTAAATAAGAATGTGTTATGAACTGACTTGCCTAGTTAAATAAAGGTTCAATTTAAAAAAACAACAACTAATGACACGTTTTGTGAATTCTTAAGCATATATATATATATATATATATTTTTAAAGGCCATAAAGCCCATAAATGTCACGTCAACTGACTGATATTATCTCTTAATCCTGGAGGGGATTCTTCCTCCAGTCTCCAGGCAGGTTTAATTTTGTTTATTAGTATCCCCATCCTGTACTTTTAAACTCGGACAAAACAGAGATGCTTGTTCTAGGTCCCAAGAAACAAAGAGATCTTCTGTTGAATCTGACAATTAATCTTAATGGTTGTACAGTCGTCTCAAATAAAACAGTGAAGGACCTTGGCGTTACTCTGGACCCTGATCTCTCTTTTGAAGAACATATCAAGACCATTTCAAGGACAGCTTTTTTCCATCTACGTAACATTGCAAAAATCAGAAACTTTCTGTCCAAAAATTATGCAGAAATACGGCTGCTAGAATCCTGATGAGAACCCAAAAATGTGATCATATTACTCCAGTGCTAGACTCCCTACACTGGCTTCCTGTCAAAGTAAGGGCTGATTTCAGGGTTTTACTGCTAACCTACAAAGCATTACATGGGCTTGCTCCTACCTATCTCTCTGATTTGGTCCTGCCGTACATACCTACACGTACGCTATGGTCACAAGACGCAGGCCTCCTAATTGTCCCTAGAATTTCTAAGCAAACAGCTGGAGGCAGGGCTTTCTCCTATAGAGCTCCATTTTTATGGAATGGTCTGCCTACCCATGTCAGAGACGCAAACTTGGTCTCAACCTTTGTCTTTACTGAAGACTCATCTCTTCAGTGGGTCATATGATTGAGTGTAGTCTGGCCCAGGAGTAGGAAGGTGAATGGGAAAGGCTCTGGAGCAACGAACCGCCCTTGCTGTCTCTGCCTGGCCGGTTCCCCTCTTTCCACTGGGATTCTCTGCCTCTAACACTATTATTATTAGTCACTGGCTTACTGGGGCTCTCTCATGCCGTCCCTCGAAGGGGTGCATCACCTGAGTGGGTTGATTTACTGATGTGGTCATCCTGTCTGGGTTGGCGCCCCCCCCTTGGGTTGTGCCATGGCGGAGATCTTTGTGGGCTATACTCAGCCTTGTCTCAGGATGGTAAGTTGGTGGTTGAAGATATCTTTCTAGTGGTGTGGGGGCTGTGCTTTGGCAAAGTGAGTGGGGTTATATCCTTCCTGTTTGGCCCTGTCCCTGGGGTGTCCTCGGATGGGGCCACAGAGTCTCCTGACCCCTCCTGTCTCAGCCTCCAGTGTTTATGCTGCAGTAGTTTATGTGTCGGGGGGCTAGGGTCAGTTTGTTATATCTGGAGTACTTCTCCTGTCCTATTCGGTGTCCTGTGTGAATCTAAGTGTGCGTTCTCTAATTCTCTCCTTCTCTCTTTCTATCTCTCTCTCGGAGGACCTGAGCCCTAGGACCATGCCCCAGGACTACCTGACATGATGACTCCTTGCTGTCCCCAGTCCACCTGGCCGTGCTGCTGCTCCAGTTTCAACTGTTCTGCCTTATTATTATTCGACCATGCTGGTCATTTATGAACATTTGAACATCTTGGCCATGTTCTGTTATAATCTCCACCCGGCACAGCCAGAAGAGGACTGGCCACCCCACATAGCCTGGTTCCTCTCTAGGTTTCTTCCTAGGTTTTGGCCTTTCTAGGGAGTTTTTCATAGCTACTGTGCGTCTACACCTGCATTGCTTGCTGTTTGGGGTTTTAGGCTGGGTTTCTGTACAGCACTTTGAGATATCAGCTGATGTACGAAGGGCTATATAAATACATTTGATTTGATATGATTTGATTAGATACTAGACAGCTACTCATCAAACATACAAACAGATGATAAAATACACAAACAAGAAGGTTGGTTTACAAAAACAGTGTTCAAGAAGAACAGGTCAGCCAGCACCTTCTCAGAGATTATTGGTCCATTTCATCTCATTATCTGTTTCCAATCCATTGCAATGGCAGAGATGGAATCTTCCCCACCACATCTGGTCTGGTTTATCCCAAACATGAGCTGAGACATATTTAAACTACTACAGACAACGCACTGACCTCTAGTAAACTACTACAGACAACGCACTGACCTCTAGTAAACTACTACAGACAACGCACTGACCTCTAGTAAACTACTACAGACAACGCACTGACCTCTAGTAAACTACTACAGACAACGCACTGACCTCTAGTAAACTACTACAGACAACGCACTGACTTCTAGTAAACTACTACAGACAACGCACTGACCTCTAGTAAACTACTACAGACAACGCACTGACCTCTAGTAAACTACTACAGACAACGCACTGAGCTCTAGTAAACTACTACAGACAACGCACTGACCTCTAGTAAACTACTACAGACAACGCACTGACCTCTAGTAAACTACTACAGACAGTACAGTATACGGAAAACATATATATTGACATACATTTTAACATGTATTGTACACATGTATTTACGTATATGTACATGACAGATATCGAACTATGTTCAAGCGTTATATGTACACACTAGTGGTGTTCTTGTTTTGGTCTATTACAGCATATTGGATGACTGTAGAATATTCCATTCGCCCAGTTCAATAAAACATTGATAGGTTTAATTAAGCTAATACGTGATTCTCAAATCTTCCCAATACCAATCACGTGTTTGTTACAACCTAGCCTATGACTGAACGTTTACAATGTTGCTGCACACAGGTCGAGAGAAAATGTGGATGTAAAGAAAACGTTTTAACAGATTTGTCAGAATGAATACACCCCTTGATCATGCTGTAAACACAGTTCACTTTCATAGCAGCCACGTTGTATTCCTTCTCGCAACTATGCACTGCCCACCTCACCCTTTCTCTTCCTTTGCGGATTTCTTTACGCACAACACAGCTGTATGTGACCAGGCGAAGAAACATTTTCAAGACAAACCATATCATAACCGCTACACACAGGCTACATCGTTGTCACCATATTAGCTAAAGTAACAACATGGTCAACATAGCTAATAGAACTAACACGTTAGTAAACCCACTACAATCATACAGTAACATTATAGTGTATAGCCAGTAAGCAGTGACACCAGCGGGCCCCGGTGGCAATAAATTAATAAAACCAAAAGCCTTACCTTGACTTGGAAGAGTTCCAGTGTTGTGTTGGATAGTCATAACCAGCTAGCTAACATAGCATCCCTCTCTGTTGGATAGCCATAGCCAGCTAGCTAACATAGCATCCCTCTCTGTTGGATAGCCATAGCCAGCTAGCTAACATAGCATCCCTCTCTGTTGGATAGCCATAGCCAGCTAGCTAACATAGCATCCCTCTCTGTTGGATAGCCATAGCCAGCAAGCTAACATAACATCCCTCTCTGTTGGATAGCCATAGCCAGCTAGCTAACATAGCATCCCTCTCTGTTTGAGCAGGGTGTTTTGAGTAGGCTAAACTAGCTAGCTGCATTTGATAGCGAAGTGAAAGTAAAACAAAATACAAATATATACAAAAGTATGTGGACATACTTCCAATTGGTGGATTTGTCTATTTCAGTCACACAGGTGTGTAAAATCGAGCACACATCCATGCAATCTCCATAGACAAACATTGGCAGTAGAATGGCCTTACTGAAGAGCTCAGTGACTTTCAACATGGCACCTTCATAGGATACCACCTTTCCAACACTGTATGTGCAGAAACTGAAACTGAGAAACTGTTGAGGCTACTATTACAAAACAGTGTGTTTTAATCAATTATATGTTGCCGTGAATATATTTAGTATAGTTTCATCTAAAAAGGATAACTTTTTTTTATTGTTTTACAGTTTTTATGTTTATGAAAATCTGTACTGAATTCTCAGGAGACAAAGGTGCTGATTCAAGAGCAGATGAATGTTCATTTGGCGGAGGGCAGGAATCGTGTCACAGGCAACGGTCATACACAGGTAGGAAAATCAAAACTAGGACTGAAGGCTATAACTGGTCCTCACAAACAAGCTAGGAAAAGGCTTAGTAGAGTCAAAATAAACAATGCCTCACAAAAGGCACAAACAGAATGAACTGAACTAAATACGGAGCTGATGAGACCAGGTGAGTAACTTTGCCTTCCTCAAGGGCACAACAACATGAGATGGTATCTGCTTGTCATCATTACTGGGCCTTTACAGTACCAGAACCTGGCAGCAAATTGGGCCTTTACAGTACCTGCACCTGGCAGCAAATTGGGCCTTTACAGTACCAGCACCTGGCAGCAAATTGGGCCTTTGCAGTACCAGAACCTGGCAGCAAATTGCTATTGCCAATATTACCTCCCTCGGTTTCCCCCAAGCAGTACAAGCCTGGAGACGTTAATCGCTGAACACACACATATATTTATGGGGGTTCAATGGCATTCCACGAGGTGGCTGATTGGTTCAGAAGATCTTTAACCCATTCTAGGAAATCTGTTTCTATACCTCTCCCAATATGAAGCTTGGGGTAAACCCCAATCAGTTGGTTATTAGAGCACGTGTTGATTGAAGAGCTGCCGCGGGCCTTTTCCGTTCGGTCTAGACAAGTGAATAGATGTGAATAGATGCTTCATTGTCCAAGACCCCGTTAAGACATGACAATGAACCAGAGGAAATGAGTCAGGTATTAATCATATGGTTAGTAAAGATGGATGTTGTCATAGGCCCGGGAATTTACATGCTCTCTTTAATTAGAATAAAACATACCTCCGTGTGTGTGTGTGTGTGTGTGTGTGTGTGTGTGTGTGTGTGTGTGTGTGTGTGTGTGTGTGTGTGTGTGTGTAAACTGCAGGTGGTCTAATCTAGCTCATGTAGGCAGTCTTGCTTGGTTTTAGTCATTTTTAGTCATTTAGTAGTCTCTCTTTCGAACACACTCAGCACAGGGCTTATTTAATTGTTTAGAACAGGGCTTATTTAATTGTTTAGAACAGGGATTGTTTAATTGTTTAGAACAGGGATTGTTTAATTGTTTAGAACAGGGATTGTTTAATTGTTTAGAACAGGGATTGTTTAATTGTTTAGAACAGGGATTGTTTAGTTGTTTAGAACAGGGATTGTTTAATTGTTTAGAACAGGGATTGTTTAATTGTTTAGAACAGGGATTGTTTAGTTGTTTAGAACAGGGATTGTTTAATTGTTTAGAACAGGGATTGTTTAATTGTTTAGAACAGGGATTGTTTAATTGTTTAGAACAGGGACTGTTTAATTGTTTAGAACAGGGACTGTTTAATTGTTTAGAACAGGGACTGTTTAATTGTTTAGAACAGGGACTGTTTAATTGTTTAGAACAGGGATTGTTTAGAACAGATACTAAGCATTCTCTTGGTAATTCAACATGCAGGATTGAGATATCACTCCAAACTGGTCAATTCAAATAACATATTCATTGGATATCATTCCAAAAGGAAGAGACATTATGGATGAGAACAATTATATTAAGTTGTTTATTGGGATGCAGGAATAAGCAGTTAATACAGTATTTATGTTTCTGTAGGCAGTTGTTGTTTGTCCATTATGGATCTCTACCTATTTTAATAGGGAAATGAATTGATTGCTCCACGAGTGTGATTCTGTCAATCAATCTTTCACAAGTCACAAGTCCACACACACACACACACACACACACACACACACACACACACACACACACACACACACACACACACACACACACACACACCTCAGTCAACTCAATGCCCGTGATCAGAAACTAAGGGTCAGTTTGGACTGAAAACGAAGGTATTCTTCTTTAACTATATGAGCAGGATAATGATGTTTGTTTTGGCTCAAGCGGGTTAGAGATTAAAGAATATTGTGGAGAGTATGGGGGCCCAGGGAGAGGGAAGGAGGGAGAGAGAGAGAGAGAGAGAGGGAGCGGGGGCCAGGAGGATGGAAGGAGGTTGAGAGAGAGAGAGAAGGGAGCGGGGGCCAGGAGGAGGGAGAGAGAGAGAGCAGGGAGCGGAGGCCAGGAGGAGGGAAGGAGGGAGAGAGAGAGAGAAGGGAGCAGGGGCCAGGAGGAGGGAAGGAGGGAGAGAGAGAGAGAAGGGAGCGGGGGCCAGGAGGAGGGAGGGAGAGAGAGAGAGAGAGCGAGAGAGAGAGAGAGAGGGAGAGAGAGAGAAGGGAACGGGGGCCAGAAGGAGGGGGAGAGAGAGAGAGCAGGGAGTGGGGGCCAGGAGGAAGGAAGGAGGGAGAGAGCGAGAGAAGGCGGAGAGAAATGAAATGAGAGGACAGATGGAGGGCTGGAGGTGAGGGGGCTGCAAGAGGTGCAGGAGGTGAGGGGGATGCAGGAGGCTGTATGAGCTACAGTGAAGGGGCCAGTAGCCCATAGAGGGGCGTGGACGTGGTCTCTATGGAAACGGCTTAGGCTTACACTGTGCTGCAGAGGCTTCTACACAGAGAGAGAGAGAGTGTCTCGTCCTGTAAGACAAGTCAAACAAATAAACAAACAGCTGCTTCCTTCAAGGCTTCTGTTTTAACGACACAGATGCTCCTCTCCTGGAATCACGTGTTTTCCCTGTTCACACAGTCTATGAAAATGGAAAGATGCTCCTCTCCTGGAATCACGTGTTTTCCCTGTTCACACAGTCTATGAAAATGGAAGACATTTTTGTTGTTGTTGTTGCGAACAGTAATTTGTTTTAAAGTTTTAAGTTTAACTTTCACAAGACAGCTCCTGCTTGTGTACATGTGCCCCCCCCTTCAACCATTTCTATGTGATTAATAATATAATAATAATAATAATAATAATAATATAATAATAATAATAATTGATAATAGAAGTATGTGATTTAATAGAAGCCACATTTCAAGGTTAAACCCGGTGCCATTGAATTAGACATTTTCCAAATGAATTTGAAAAAAAAAATCCCCTCTCGTCATTTCTAAAAGATAATGCCACATGCAAAGAGATAATATTTAAAATCAAAATGCCAAATGGCTTCACATTTTATTACCACCTAATACATAACGAATGACTCAGTGGACAATAAGTAACTAACGTTATAGACCAAGGTCTTATGGTATAGCTAAACTATACAGTGTTAAAACAAAATTCCGTTGTTCTTAGTTACTTGTACAGTAAAAAAACAGTAAAAAAACAACAGTTTACAGTAAAGTTCCTTTGGATTTTACGGTAAAATACTGTATGTATTCTGTCTTTCAAAACTATCTAACCTTACAAGCCTTAGGAAGTTGTTGTATTGTCACACCCTGACCATAGTGTGCTTTGTATGTTTCTATGTTTTGGTTGGTCAGGGTGTGATCTGAGTGGGCATTCTATGTTGTGTGTCTAGTTTGCCTGTTTCTGTGTTTGGGCCTGATAGGGTTCTCAATCAGAGGCAGGTGTTAGTCGTTATCTCTGATTGGGAACCATATTTAGGTAGCCTGTTTTGTCATTGTGGGTTGTGGGTGATTGTTTTGTGTCAATCAGTATAGCAACACATATTTGTAAAAAAAAAAAAAAAAAAAAAAAAAAAAAAAAAAAAGCCGCTACAACATCAGTACATCTGTACAACATTCCTCCTGTCCTGAGCTACACCAACGGACGAAGCAGACAACGCTGTGAGGTGTGAAGAGTCACGCCAACCCGAACGCTTTGTTAAACACGGTCAAATAAACAACAAGAGACTTACAGTTACAACACGTTCAGATAAAGATACAACACAGGAATACTGCAGGAAAACACTCAGAGGGGGGGGGGGGATGTGATGCTTCATTAACTCATTCAGTACCCAATGAAACACACTGGCTGGTTGCAACTCCAAACCAGGCCTGAGCACGCCTGATTCCCACCAGGCCTGAGTACACCTGATTCCCACCAGGCCTGAGCACACCTGATTCCCACCAGGCCTGAGCACACCTGATTCCCACCAGGCCTGAGCACACCTGATTCCCACCAGGCCTGAGTACACCTGATTCCCACCAGGCCTGAGTACACCTGATTCCCACCAGGCCTGAGTACACCTGATTCCCACCAGGCCTGAGCACACCTGATTCCCACCAGGCCTGAGTACACCTGATTCCTACCAGGCCTGAGCACACCTGATTCCCACCAGGCCTGAGCACACCTGATTCCCACCAGGCCTGAGTACACCTGATTCCTACCAGGCCTGAGTACACCTGATTCCCACCAGGCCTGAGTACACCTGATTCCCACCAGGCCTGAGCACACCTGATTCCCACCAGGCCTGAGCACACCTGATTCCTACCAGGCCTGAGAACACCTGATTCCCACCAGGCCTGAGAACACCTGATTCCCACCAGGCCTGAGCACACCTGATTCCCACCAGGCCTGAGCACACCTGATTCCCACCAGGCCTGAGCACACCTGATTCCTACCAGGCCTGAGTACACCTGATTCCCACCAGGCCTGAGCACACCTGATTCCCACCAGGCCTGAGTACACCTGATTCCCACCAGGCCTGAGCACACCTGATTCCCACCAGGCCTGAGCACACCTGATTCCCACCAGGCCTGAGCACACATGATTCCCACCAGGCCTGAGCACACCTGATTCCCACCAGGCCTGAGCACACCTGATTTCCCACCAGGCCTGAGCACACCTGATTCCCACCAGGCCTGAGTACACCTGATTCCCACCAGGCCTGAGCACACCTGATTCCCACCAGGCCTGAGCACACCTGATTCCCACCAGGCCTGAGCACACCTGATTCCCACCAGGCCTGAGCACACCTGATTCCCACCAGGCCTGAGCACACATGATTCCCACCAGGCCTGAGCACACATGATTCCCACCAGACCTGAGCACACCTGATTCCCACCAGGCCTGAGCACACCTGATTCCCACCAGGCCTGAGCACACCTGATTCCCACCAGGCCTGAGCACACCTGATTCCCACCAGGCCTGAGCACACCTGATTCCCACCAGGCCTGAGCACACCTGATTCCCTGGCTGATTCCCACCAGGCTCTGTTTTACAGTATAGGATCCCCACATCCTGTGTGTGTCTGTCAGTGTGTTGACACAGTCTTGAGGCAGGATCTACAGCTGCAATGAAACCAAGTGTATAGGGGGTGGGCTGATGACTGGGTTGGACCAGGAACTAAGCTGCTGACAGTCCAGTTGAGTTTCTTCCCAAGTAACTCTCTCTAAAACCATCCATGGAATGAGTCTCTCTCACTCTCTCTTTCTCTCTCTCTCTCCTTCTCTCTCTCTCTTCTCTCTCTCTCTCCTTCTCTCTCTCTCTGTGTGTGTTTAGTCACACAGAGAGAGTCCTATAAGGGTTTAGTGAGGACAGCTCTTTCATAACCAAAACGTATGCTTAGACGCGTGACAAACATTGGGAGTTTCATTTTGAAAATTCAAAACGGACCCCCAAACCACTTACGTTTTCATCAACGCTAACAGCCCTTTCTTAGTAATTGTCAAGTCAGCCTTGTAAAAGGTGATCGCTGTGTTGTTTATGTGATGGAAAATACCCCATCATACCGTCACAGCAAAACAAGTGCAGACTGGACTGAATATGACACATTGTGAAGTATTTATCATCTGTGTAAATTCCTTCCTGCCTGTGTGTGTGTGTGTGTGTGTGTGTGTGTGTGTGTGAATCAAACGATCATTACCCCATACCAACAGAATCCCGGGGCAGTGTTCCAAATGACTCCCTACGCTCTGTGGGGCTCTGGTCAAAAGTAGTGCACTAAATAGGGAATAGGGTGCCATTTGGGACAAGGTCGATGTCTATTGCGCTCGTTGCTAGGTTTGGTTACTGTTGGCTCAGATGATGCATACCGTGAATATTTACAGTACATGTCCTCACACTACTCACCTCAGACAGGGAGAAAAGGCACCTCTGTAAACCGTACAATTAAGCTGTTAAAAACTACATCTAAAGCCAAGAGAACGACAAGCCAAGACATCTAGTTCATTTCTATGCAAAGATCTGTTGAGATTTCATTGCGTGTCAGATTTGTAATTTCTACATGAGCTGTTATTGTATTATTCTGGTTTGTCGTAGAGACATAACTTTTAATGGAACATTCTGGTTTGTCGTAGAGACAGACAGCATGACTTTTAATGGAACATTCTGGTTTGTCGTAGAGACAGACAGCATGAGTTGTAGTGGAACATTCTGGTTTGTTGTAGAGACAGACAGCATGACTTGTAGTGGAACATTCTGGTTTGTTGTAGAGACAGACAGCATGAGTTGTAGTGGAACATTCTGGTTTATCGTAGAGACAGACAGCATGAGTTGTAGTGGAACATTCTGGTTTGTTGTAGAGACAGACAGTATGACTTTTAGTGGAACATTCTGGTTTGTTGTAGAGACAGACAGTATGACTTTTAGTGGAACATTCTGGTTTGTCGTAGAGACAGACAGCATGACTTGTAGTGGAACATTCTGGTTTGTCGTAGAGACAGACAGCATGACTTGTAGTGGAACATTCTGGTTTGTCGTAGAGACATAACTTTTAATGGAACATTCTGGTTTGTCGTAGAGACATAACTTTTAATGGAACATTCTGGTTTGTCGTAGAGACAGACAGCATGAGTTTTACCGGAACATTCTGGAACTAAAGCAGTTCCTTTGTTGAGATATGTGGTCTTCGTCACTATCAGATTCAGCCGATAGTATGATATTATCACGTCATAACACAACATTATCATCAATGCGAGTCCAGAAGCACATGGAAAATATTCAGGGGGGAAAAAAAACAAAATGCATGATGTATTTCGGTGTAAAATGACAAGAGTCACTGCAACCAGTTCGGTAAAGAACCAAGAGGTACGGTAACAAAAGCAACATTTAATAAAACACATCATGAAACACCAAGAGACAGACATCTTTCCTTGAACTCTGGCTTTCATACATTTCAGATCAATTCATTAGTTTGACATGTATTTATAAATCAGGCCAGTAAATTAAGAAACACATTGTTATTTACAAAAGCAGCCTGGAAGGATTGGTTGTATAATGATCCAAATTATATGATCTCTTAATTTACATTCTAATATAAACAATCACAATCATATACAGAACAGAGCAGCAGTACTTCGGGCACTGGACATTCGTTTTGGTTGTATAAGGTGGCGATGAGACCCCACTCTCTCTGTGTATTGGACTGGCAGGGATGAGACCCCATTCTCTCTGTGTATTGGACTGGTAGAGTCGAGACCCCACACTCTCTGTTTATTGGACTGGTAGAGTCGAGACCCCACTCTCTCGGTGTATTGGACTGGCAGGGATGAGACCCCACTCTCTCTGTGTATTGGACTGGCAGGGATGAGACCCCACTCTCTCGGTGTATTGGACTGGCAGGGATGAGAC
The DNA here is from genome assembly GCF_036934945.1 of Oncorhynchus masou masou. Lineage (NCBI taxonomy): Eukaryota > Metazoa > Chordata > Actinopteri > Salmoniformes > Salmonidae > Oncorhynchus > Oncorhynchus masou. The sequence goes on from NC_088229.1 coordinate 75,483,983, forward strand.
CCCACTCTCTCTGTGTATTGGACTGGTAGGGATGAGACCCCACTCTCTCGGTGTATTGGACTGGCAGGGATGAGACCCCACTCTCTCTGTGTATTGGACTGGTAGAGATGAGACCCCACTCTCTCGGTGTATTGGACTGGTAGAGTCGAGACCCCACTCTCTCTGTGTATTGGACTGGCAGGGATGAGACCCCACTCTCTCTGTGTATTGGACTGGCAGGGATGAGACCCCACTCTCTCTGTGTATTGGACTGGTAGAGATGAGACCACACTCTCTCTGTGTATTGGACTGGCAGGGATGAGACCCCACTCTCTCGGTGTATTGGACTGGCAGGGATGAGACCCCACTCTCTTGTGTATTGGACTGGTAGAGTCGAGACCCCACTCTCTCTGTGTATTGGACTGGTAGGGATGAGACCCCACTCTCTCTGTGTATTGGAATGGTAGGGATGAGACCCCACTCTCTTGGTGTATTGGACTGGTCGAGTCGAGACCCCATTCTCTCGGTGTATTGGACTGGTAGAATCGAGACCCCACTCTCTCTGTGTATTGGACTGGTAGGGATGAGACCCCACTCTCTCTGTGTATTGGACTGGCAGGGATGAGACCCCACTCTCTCGGTGTATTGGACTGGTCGAGTCGAGACCCCATTCTCTCGGTGTATTGGACTGGTAGAGTCGAGACCCTCTCTCTCTGTGTATTGGACTGGTAGAGATGAGACCCCACTCTCTCGGTGTATTGGACTGGCAGGGATGAGACCCCACTCTCTCGTGTATTGGACTGGTAGAGTCGAGACCCCACTCTCTCTGTGTATTGGACTGGTAGAGTCGAGACCCCACTCTCTCTGTGTATTGGACTGGTAGGGATGAGACCCCACTCTCTCGGTGAAATGGACTGGCAGGGATGAGACCCCACTCTCTCTGTGTATTGGACTGGCAGTGATGAGACCCCACTCTCTCTGTGTATTGGACTGGCAGGGATGAGACCCAACTCTCTCGGTTTATTGGACTGGCAGGGATGAGACCCCACTCTCTCGGTGTATTGGACTGGTCGAGTCGAGACCCCATTCTCTCGGTGTATTGGACTAGTCGAGTCGAGACCCCACTCTCTCTGTGTATTGGACTGGCAGGGATGAGACCCCACTCTCTCGTGTATTGGACTGGTAGGGATGAGACCCCACTCTCTCGGTGAAATGGACTGGCAGGGATGAGACCCCACTCTCTCTGTGTATTGGACTGGCAGTGATGAGACCCCACTCTCTCTGTGTATTGGACTGGCAGGGATGAGACCCCACTCTCTCGGTTTATTGGACTGGCAGGGATGAGACCCCACTCTCTCGGTGTATTGGACTGGTCGAGTCGAGACCCCATTCTCTCGGTGTATTGGACTAGTCGAGTCGAGACCCCACTCTCTCTGTGTATTGGACTGGTAGAGATGAGACCCCACTCTCTCGGTGTATTGGACTAGGCAGGGATGAGACCCCACTCCCTCTGTGTATTGGACTGGCAGGGATGAGACCCCACTCTCTCGGTGTATTGGACTGGCAGGGATGAGACCCCACTCTCTCTGTGTATTGGACTGGCAGGGATGAGACCCCACTCTCTCTGTGTATTGGACTGGTCGAGTCGAGACCCTATTCTCTCGGTGTATTGGACTGGCAGGGATGAGACCCCACTCTCTCTGTGTATTGGACTGGCAGGGATGAGACCCCACTCTCTCGGTGTATTGGATTGGCAGGGATGAGACCCCACTCTCTCTGTGTATTGGACTGGTCGAGTGGAGACCCCATTCTCTCGGTGTATTGGACTGGTAGAGTCGAGACCCCACTCTCTCTGTGTATTGGACTGGTAGAGATGAGACCCCACTCTCTCGGTGTATTGGACTGGCAGGGATGAGACCCCACTCTCTCTGTGTATTGGACTGGCAGGGATGAGACCCCACTATCTCTGTGTATTGGACTGGCAGGGATGAGACCCCACTCTCTTGGTGTATTGGATTGGCAGGGATGAGACCCCAGTCTCTCTGTGTATTGGACTGGTCGAGTGGAGACCCCATTCTCTCGGTGTATTGGACTGGTAGAGTCGAGACCCCACTCTCTCTGTGTATTGGACTGGTAGAGATGAGACCCCACTCTCTCGGTGTATTGGACTGGCAGGGATGAGACCCCACTCTCTCTGTGTATTGGACTGGCAGGGATGAGACCCCACTCTCTCGGTGTATTGGACTGGTCGAGTCGAGACCCCATTCTCTCGGTGTATTGGACTGGTAGAGTCGAGACCCCACTCTCTCTGTGTATTGGACTGGTAGAGATGAGACCCCACTCTCTCGGTGTACTGGACTGGCAGGGATGAGACCCCACTCTCTCTGTGTATTGGACTGGCAGGGATGAGACCCCACTCTCTCGGTGTATTGGACTGGTCGAGTCGAGACCCCATTCTCTCGGTGTATTGGACTGGTAGAGTCGAGACCCCACTCTCTCTGTGTATTGGACTGGTAGAGATGAGACCCCACTCTCTCGGTGTATAGGACTGGCAGGGATGAGACCCCACTCTCTCTGTGTATTGGACTGGCAGGGATGAGACCCCACCCTCTCTGTGTATTGGACTGGTAGAGATGAGACACCACTCTCTCGGTGTATTGGACTGGCAGGGATGAGACCCCACTCTCTCGGTGTATTGGACTGGTAGAGTCGAGACCCCACTCTCTCTGTGTATTGGACTGGTAGAGTCGAGACCCCACTCTCTCTGTGTATTGGACTGGCAGGGATGAGACCCCACTCTCTCTGTGTATTGGACTGGTAGGGATGAGACCCCACTCTGTGTAATGGACTGGTAGAGATGAGACCCCACTCTCTCGGTGTATTGGACTGGCAGGGATGAGACCCCACTCTCTTCGTGTATTGGACTGGCAGGGATGAGACCCCACCCTCTCTGTGTATTGGACTGGTAGAGATGAGACCCCACTCTCTCGGTGTGTTGGACTGGCAGGGATGAGACCCCACTCTCTTGTGTATTGGACTGGTAGAGATGAGACCCCACTCTCTCTGTGTATTGGACTGGTAGGGATGAGACCCCACTCTCTCTGTGTATTGGACTGGCAGGGATGAGACCCCACTCTCTCGGTGTATTGGACTGGTCGAGACCCCATTCTCTCGGTGTATTGGACTGGTAGAGATGAGACCCCACTCTCTCGGTGTATTGGACTGGCAGGGATGAGACCCCACTCTCTCTGTGTATTGGACTGGTAGAGATGAGACCCCACTCTCTCTGTGTATTGGACTGGCAGGGATGAGACCCCACTCTCTCGGTGTATTGGACTGGTCGAGACCCCATTCTCTCGGTGTATTGGACTGGTAGAGTCGAGACCCCACTCTCTCTGTGTATTGGACTGGTAGGGATGAGACCCCACTCTCTCTGTGTATTGGACTGGCAGGGAAGAGACCCCACTCTCTCGGTGTATTGGACTGGTCGAGTCGAGACCCTATTCTCTCTGTGTATTGGACTGGTAGAGTCGAGACCCCACTCTCTCTGTGTATTGGACTGGTAGAGATGAGACCCCACTCTCTCGGTGTATTGGACTGGCAGGGATGAGACCCCACTCTCTCTGTGTATTGGACTGGTAGAGATGAGACCCCACTCTCTCGGTGTATTGGACTGGCAGGGATGAGACCCCACTCTCTCTGTGTATTGGACTGGCAGGGATGAGACCCCACTCTCTCGGTGTATTGGACTGGTCGAGTCGAGACCCCATTCTCTCGGTGTATTGGACTGGTAGAGTCGAGACCCCACTCTCTCTGTGTATTGGACTGGTAGAGATGAGACCCCACTCTCTCGGTGTACTGGACTGGCAGGGATGAGACCCCACTCTCTCTGTGTATTGGACTGGCAGGGATGAGACCCCACTCTCTCGGTGTATTGGACTGGTCGAGTCGAGACCCCATTCTCTCGGTGTATTGGACTGGTAGAGTCGAGACCCCACTCTCTCTGTGTATTGGACTGGTAGAGATGAGACCCCACTCTCTCGGTGTATAGGACTGGCAGGGATGAGACCCTACTCTCTCTGTGTATTGGACTGGCAGGGATGAGACCCCACCCTCTCTGTGTATTGGACTGGTAGAGATGAGACCCCACTCTCTCGGTGTATTGGACTGGCAGGGATGAGACCCCACTCTCTCGGTGTATTGGACTGGTAGAGTCGAGACCACACTCTCTCTGTGTATTGGACTGGTAGAGTCGAGACCCCACTCTCTCTGTGTATTGGACTGGCAGGGATGAGACCCCACTCTCTCTGTGTATTGGACTGGTAGGGATGAGACCCCACTCTCTCGGTGTATTGGACTGGCAGGGATGAGACCCCACTCTCTTCGTGTATTGGACTGGCAGGGATGAGACCCCACCCTCTCTGTGTATTGGACTGGTAGAGATGAGACCCCACTCTCTCGGTGTGTTGGACTGGCAGGGATGAGACCCCACTCTCTTGTGTATTGGACTGGTAGAGATGAGACCCCACTCTCTCTGTGTATTGGACTGGTAGGGATGAGACCCCACTCTCTCTGTGTATTGGACTGGCAGGGATGAGACCCCACTCTCTCGGTGTATTGGACTGGTCGAGACCCCATTCTCTCGGTGTATTGGACTGGTAGAGATGAGACCCCACTCTCTCGGTGTATTGGACTGGCAGGGATGAGACCCCACTCTCTCTGTGTATTGGACTGGTAGAGATGAGACCCCACTCTCTCGGTGTATTGGACTGGCAGGGATGAGACCCCATTCTCTCGGTGTATTGGACTGGTGGAGTCGAGACCCCACTCTCTCTGTGTATTGGACTGGTAGAGATGAGACCCCACTCTCTCTGTGTATTGGACTGGCAGGGATGAGACCCCACTCTCTCGGTGTATTGGACTGGTCGAGACCCCATTCTCTCGGTGTATTGGACTGGTAGAGTCGAGACCCCACTCTCTCTGTGTATTGGACTGGTAGGGATGAGACCCCACTCTCTCTGTGTATTGGACTGGCAGGGAAGAGACCCCACTCTCTCGGTTTATTGGACTGGTCGAGTCGAGACCCTATTCTCTCGGTGTATTGGACTGGTAGAGTCGAGACCCCACTCTCTCTGTTTATTGGACTGGTAGAGATGAGACCCCACTCTCTCGGTGTATTGGACTGGCAGGGATGAGACCCCACTCTCACTGTGTATTGGACTGGTAGAGATGAGACCCCACTCTCTCGGTGTATTGGACTGGCAGGGATGAGACCCCACTCTCTCTGTGTATTGGACTGGTAGAGATGAGACCCCACTCTCTCGGTGTATTGGACTGGCAGGGATGAGACCCCATTCTCTCGGTGTATTGGACTGGTAGAGTCGAGACCCCACTCTCTCTGTGTATTGGACTGGTAGAGATGAGACCCCACTCTCTCGGTGTATTGGACTGGCAGGGATGAGACCCCACTCTCTCAGTGTATTGGACTGGCACGGAAGGCACCTGCTGTTCCCAAAATCTAACCATGTACGACCGGTTAACTTCCCATTATGATCTGGTACAAGACAAATGGTACTAGACACTGTCTTACCCATGCTTACACCTAATCCAATGTTTATGTGTGGGGAGGAGAGCACAAGTGCGCACTTCGAGATAAAGGACAAATTATTGGGACGTATGGCCATTCCCTGTCAGCATTGAACCACCGTTACAGTCTCTCAGTGCAGAGGTCAGAGGTCAGAGGTGGGAGGTCAGAGATCAGGGGTTATCCTATCAGTCTATTGGCTAACTGTCCAGCTCAAAGTCTGTGTCGTCGTTGTTGTTGTGTTGTTGTGGACGAGGAGAATATTTCCTCCGGGAGAACTTCAGACACAAATCATCTCCTAACTCGTTCAGATCAAACAACACCTGGGGAGGAGGAAAATATACTGTTAGGGAGAGAGAGAGAGAGAGAGAGAGGGAAAGGGGGGGAGGGAGAGAGAGAGAGAGAGAGGGAGAGGGAAAGGGGGAGGGAGAGAGAGAGAGAGGGAATGGGGGGAGGGAGGGAGAGAGAGAGAGAGGGAGAGGGAATGGGGGGAGGGAGAGAGAGAGAGGGAATGGGGGGGGGAGAGAGAGAGAGAGAGAGAGGGAATGGGGGGAGGGAGAGAGAGAGGGGAATGGGGGGAGGGAGAGAGAGAGAGAGAGAGAGAGGGAATGGGGGGAGGGAGAGAGAGAGAGGGAATGGGGGGGGGAGAGAGAGAGAGAGAGAGAGGGAATGGGGGAGGGGAGAGAGAGAGAGAGAGAGAGAGAGAGAGGGGAGAGGGAAAGGGGGAGGGAGAGAGAGAGAGAGAGAGAGAGAGAGAGAGAGGGAGAGGGAAAGGGGGGAGGGGGGGAGGGAGAGAGAGAGAGAGGGAAAGGGGGAGGGAAAGGGGGGAGGGAGGGAGAGAGAGAGAGAGAGAGAGAGAGATGGAAAGGGGGGGAGAGAGAGAGAGAGAGAGAGAGAGAGGGAGAGGGAAAGGGGGAGGGAGAGAGAGAGAGAGAGAGAGAGAGGGAGAGGGAAAGGGGGGGAGGGAGAGAGAGAGAGAGAGAGAGAGAGGGAGAGGGAAAGGGGGGGAGGGAGAGAGAGAGAGAGAGAGAGAGAGGGAATGGGGGGGGGGAGAGAGAGAGGGAGAGGGAAAGGGGGGAGGGAGAGAGAGAGAGAAATTGAAATAATTTGAGAAAGAGAGAGAGAATTTAATTGAGTGTTTGTGTCCCTGTGTGTGTTTGCGTGTGTGCTCACCTGGTCGAGCATGGCCTTGGTGTGTGCAGCAGACAGACAGAAGCGTGCCCGTGCCTCTGTGATGGGCGTAGCAGGGAACCCTACCACCACCACTCCTATCTTCCTCTCCAGCATGGCGCGAGAGAAAGCCCTACAGAGGCAGAACACAGTCACACGAAGGCATTGTGAAAGACAAGTCGCAGGGAGGAATGAACGTACCAGTGTATCAATCAATTGTATTGACAGACCCTTTCATCCAGTGGTCATAAAGGGCTGTTCAGTAACCTGCCTGGACCACCATGAAATACACAACTGAATGTGTTAAACAGAACCACCTTACAGTGTGACCCTGAACGTAGTGTGACCCTGAACGTACAGTATGACCCTGAACATACACTATGATCCTGAACATACACTATGACCCTGAACATACACTATGATCCTGAACATACACTATGACCCTGAACATACACTATGACCCTGAACATACACTATGACCCTGAACATACAGTAGGACCCTGAACGTAGTGTGACCCTGAACGTAGTGTGACCCTGAACATACACTATGATCCTGAACGTACACTATGACCCTGAACGTAGTGTGACCCTGAACGTAGTGTGACCCTGAACATACACTATGGTCCTGAACGTACACTATGACCCTGAACGTAGTGTGACCCTGAACGTAGAGTGACCCTGAACGTACACCATGACCCTGAACATACACTATGATCCTGAACATACACTATGACCCTGAACATACACTATGATCCTGAACATACACTATGACCCTGAACGTACACTATGACCCTGAACATACAGTAGGACCCTGAACGTAGTGTGACCCTGAACGTAGTGTGACCCTGAACATACACTATGATCCTGAACGTACACTATGACCCTGAACGTAGTGTGACCCTGAACGTAGTGTGACCCTGAACATACACTATGACCCTGAACATACACTATGACCCTGAACATACACTATGACCCTGAACGTAGTGTGACCCTGAACGTAGTGTGACCCTGAACATACACTATGATCCTGAACATACACTATGATCCTTAACATACACTATGACCCTGAACATACACTATGACCCTGAACGTAGTGTGACCCTGAACGTAGTGTGACCCTGAACATACACTATGACCCTGAACGTACAGTAGGACCCTGAACATACAGTGGGAACCTGAACATACAGTAGGACCCTGAACATACACTATGACCCTGAACATACACTATGACCCTGAACGTACAGTAGGACCCTGAACATACACTATGATCCTGAACGTACAGTGGGACCCTGAACATACACTATGACCCTGAACGTACAGTAGGACCCTGAACATACACTATGACCCTGAACGTACAGTAGGACCCTGAACATACACTATGATCCTGAACATACAGTGGGACCCTGAACATACAGTAGGACCCTGAACGTAGTGTGACCCTGAACATACACTATGACCCTGAACATACACTATGACCCTGAACGTTGTGTGACACTGAACGTACACTATGACCCTGAACATACACTATGACCCTGAACGTAGTGTGACCCTGAACGTAGTGTGACCCTGAACATACACCATGACCCTGAACATACACTATGATCCTGAACGTACACTATGACCCTGAACATACACTATGACCCTGAACGTAGTGTGACCCTGAACGTACACTATGACCCTGAACGTACAGTATGACCCTGAACATACACCATGACCCTGAACATACACTATGACCCTGAACATACAGTAGGACCCTGAACGTAGTGTGACCCTGAACATACACTATGACCCTGAACATACACTATGACCCTGAACGTAGTGTGACCCTGAACGTACACTATGACCCTGAACGTACAGTATGACCCTGAACATACACCATGACCCTGAACATACACTATGATCCTGAACATACACTATGACCCTGAACATACACTATGATCCTGAACATACACTATGACCCTGAACATACACTATGACCCTGAACATACACTATGATCCTGAACATACACTATGACCCTGAACATACACTATGACCCTGAACATACAGTAGGACCCTGAACGTACACTATGACCCTGAACGTAGTGTGACCCTGAACGTAGTGTGATCCTGAACATACACTATGATCCTGAACGTACACTATGACCCTGAACGTAGTGTGACCCTGAACGTAGTGTGACCCTGAACATACACTATGACCCTGAACATACACTATGACCCTGAACATACACTATGATCCTGAACATATACTATGATCCTGAACATACACTATGACCCTGAACTTACAGTAGGACCCTGAACATACAGTGGGACCCTGAACATACAGTAGGACCCTGAACATACACTATGATCCTGAACATACAGTAGGACCCTGAACATACACTATGACCCTGAACATACAGTGGGACCCTGAACATACAGTATGACCCTGAACATACAGTAGGACCCTGAACATACAGTAGGACCCTGAACGTAGTGTGACCCTGAACATATACTATGACCCTGAACATACACTATGACCCTGAACGTAGTGTGACCCTGAACGTACACTATGACCCTGAACGTACAGTATGACCCTGAACATACACCATGACCCTGAACATACAGTAGGACCCTGAACATACACCATGACCCTGAACATACAGTAGGACCCTGAACATACACCATGACCCTGAACGTACACCATGACCCTGAACATACAGTAGGACCCTGAACGTAGTGTGACCCTGAACATACACTATGACCCTGAACATACACTATGACCCTGGGCATACAGTAGGACCCTGAACATACACCATGACCCTGAACATACACCATGACCCTGAACATACACTATGACCCTGAACATACACCATGACCCTGAACGTACACTATGACCCTGAACGTAGTGTGACCCTGAACGTAGTGTGACCCTGAACATACACTATGACCCAGAACATACACTATGACCCTGAACATACACCATGACCCTGAACATACACCATGACCCTGAACATACACCATGACCCTGAACATACACCATGACCCTGAACATACACTATGATCCTGAACATACACTAGGACCCTGAACATACACTATGACCCAGAACATACACTATGACCCTGAACATACAGTATGACCCTGAACATACACTAGGACCCTGAACATACACTATGACCCAGAACATACACTATGACCCTGAACATACAGTATGACCCTGAACATACACTATGACCCAGAACATACACTAGGACCCTGAACATACACTATGACCCAGAACATACACTATGACCCTGAACATACAGTATGACCCTGAACATACACTAGGACCCTGAACATACACTATGACCCAGAACATACACTATGACCCTGAACATACAGTATGACCCTGAACATACACTAGGACCCTGAACATACACTATGACCCAGAACATACACTATGACCCTGAACATACACCATGACCCTGAACATACACTATGACCCTGAACATACACCATGACCCTGAACATACACCATGACCCTGAACATACACTATGACCCTGAACGTAGTGTGACCCTGAACGTAGTGTGACCCTGAACGTACAGTAGGACCCTGAACATACACCATGACCCTGAACATACACTATGACCCTGAACGTAGTGTGACCCTGAACATACACTATGACCCTGAACATACACTATGACCCAGAACATATACCATGACCCTGAACATATACCATGACCCTGGACGTAGTGTGACCCTGAACATACACTATGACCCTGAACATACACTATGACCCTGAACATACACCATGACCCTGAACATACACTATGATCCTGAACATACACTATGACCCTGAACGTAGTATGACCCTGAACATACAGTAGGACCCTGAACATACAGTGGGACCCTGAACATACAGTAGGACCCTGAACATACAGTGGGACCCTGAACATACAGTAGGACCCTGAACATACAGTAGGACCCTGAACATACAGTAGGACCCTGAACATACAGTGTGACTCTGAACATACAGTATGACCCTGAACATACAGTAGGACCCTGAACATACACTATAACCCTGAACATACACTATAACCCTGAACATACACTATAACCCTGAACATACACTATGACCCTGAACATACACTATAACCCTGAACATACACTATAACCCTGAACATACACTATGATCCTGAACATACAGTGTGACTCTGAACATACAGTATGACCCTGAACATACACTATGACCCTGAACATACACTATGACCCTGAACATACACTATGACCCTGAACATACACTATAACCCTGAACATACACCATGACCCTGAACATACACCATGACCCTGAACATACACTATGACCCTGAACGTAGTGTGACCCTGAACGTAGTGTGACCCTGAACGTACAGTAGGACCCTGAACATACACCATGACCCTGAACATACACTATGACCCTGAACGTAGTGTGACCCTGAACATACACTATGACCCTGAACATACACTATAACCCTGAACATACACTATGATCCTGAACATACAGTAGGACCCTGAACATACACTATGACCCTGAACATACAGTGGGACCCTGAACATACACTATGACCCTGAACATACACTATGACCCTGAACATACACTATGACCCTGAACATACAGTGGGACCCTGAACATACAGTGGGACCCTGAACATACAGTATGACCCTGAACATACACTATGACCCTGAACATACACTATGACCCTGAACATACACTATGACCCTGAACATACACCATGACCCTGAACGTTTGACCTTGTTTACCACTCGCTCACATGATCAAACCACATGGTAGCATTTGATCAGCAAATTTTCTGTTAATTGTCCCTGGTGCCACTGAGTAGAATGGAAAAGATGGACATTGGCTCCCTGAACATTAACCTAGTTTTCCACCAGGAACTAGGACAGCAGACGACCAGTGATGACATCATAGCAGAAGGAAGCCTAGTATACAAGGTCCTCCAGCTGCTCCACAGGGTTCGTTGTTATCCTGCCAGAAGGCTGTTATCTTTGGGACGCATCTGAAAGTGTCTGTCCTGTGTGAATACGATCCTCGCCTGCTACATTTTATATGATTCACTGACTGATTCACTGACTGATTCACTGACTGATTCACTGTCTGATTCACTGACTGATTCACTGACTGATTCACTGACTGATTCACTGTCTGATTCACTGACTGATTCACTGACTGATTCACTGACTGATTCACTGTCTGATTCACTGACTGATTCACTGACTGATTCACTGACTGATTCACTGACTGATTCACTGTCTGATTCACTGACTGATTCACTGAGCATCTGGACACAGTAAACATGGCCGCTGTTCAAAGTCATTTGAACACTACATTTTATATGATTCACTGTCTGATTCACTGACTGATTCACTGTCTGATTCACTGACTGATTCACTGTCTGATTCACTGACTGATTCACTGACTGATTCACTGACTGATTCACTGTCTGATTCACTGACTGATTCACTGTCTGATTCACTGACTGATTCACTGAGCATCTGGACACAGTAAACATGGCCGCTGTTCAAAGTCATCTTGAAAAGACACTCAATATTGACTTTTTTTTGTTTGTTGTTGCTTCTGAACTGACCCCTAGTAAAAGGACCACCTGCTTTCCAACAACAGATATAGTAGCTGTATGACAATTAGTCCACGTGACTTGATCAATTGAAACAGCAAAAAGATCATGGCCAATAGCTGTTGTACATACATTCAGACATTGTTGTGGCCTCTGGAACTAATCAATTCTACCATATCTGCAGCTATACTGTACTGTATATATATATACAGTATGACCCTATATATATTTTAAAACTTTTATTTAACTAGGAAAGTCAGTTAAGAACAAATTCTTATTTTCAATGACGGCCTAGGAACAGTGGGGTAACTGCCTTGTTCAGGGGCAGAACGACAGATTTGTACCTTGTCAGCTTGGGGATATGAACTTGCAACTTTTAATTTACTAGTCCAACGCTCTAACCACTAGGCTACCTGCCGCCTCTACACTCTAACCACTAGGCTACCTGCCGCCTCTACACTCTAACCACTAGGCTACCCTGCCACCTCTAACCACTAGGCTACCTGCCACCTCTACACTCTAACCACTAGGCTACCCTGCCACCTCTACACTCTAACCACTAGGCTACCCTGCCACCTCTACACTCTAACCACTAGGCTACCTGCCACCTCTACACTCTAACCACTAGGCTACCCTGCCTCCTCTACACTCTAACCACTAGGCTACCCTGTCACCTCTACACTCTAACCACTAGGCTACCCTGTCACCTCTACACTCTAACCACTAGGCTACCCTACCACCTCTACACTCTAACCACTAGGCTACCCTGTCACCTCTACACTCTAACCACTAGGCTACCCTGTCACCTCTACACTCTAACCACTAGGCTACCCTGTCACCTCTACACTCTAACCACTAGGCTACCCTACCACCTCTACACTCTAACCACTAGGCTACCCTGTCACCTCTACACTCTAACCACTAGGCTACCCTGCCACCTCTACACTCTAACCACTAGGCTACCCTGTCACCTCTACACTCTAACCACTAGGCTACCCTGCCACCTCTACACTCTAACCACTAGGCTACCCTGCCTCCTCTACACTCTAACCACTAGGCTACCCTGTCACCTCTACACTCTAACCACTAGGCTACCCTGTCACCTCTACACTCTAACCACTAGGCTACCTGCCGTCCCTACACTCTAACCACTAGGCTACCTGCCACCTCTACACTCTAACCACTAGGCTACCCTGCCACCTCTACACTCTAACCACTAGGCTACCCTGCCACCTCTACACTCTAACCACTAGGCTACCCTGCCTCCTCTACACTCTAACCACTAGGCTACCCTGTCACCTCTACACTCTAACCACTAGGCTACCCTGTCACCTCTACACTCTAACCACTAGGCTACCTGCCGTCCCTACACTCTAACCACTAGGCTACCTGCCACCTCTACACTCTAACCACTAGGCTACCCTGCCACCTCTACACTCTAACCACTAGGCTACCCTGCCACCTCTACACTCTAACCACTAGGCTACCCTGTCACCTCTACACTCTAACCACTAGGCTACCCTGCCACCTCTACACTCTAACCACTAGGCTACCCTGCCTCCTCTACACTCTAACCACTAGGCTACCCTGTCACGTCTACACTCTAACCACTAGGCTACCCTGTCACCTCTACACTCTAACCACTAGGCTACCTGCCGTCCCTACACTCTAACCACTAGGCTACCTGCCACCTCTACACTCTAACCACTAGGCTACCCTGCCACCTCTACACTCTAACCACTAGGCTACCCTGCCACCTCTACACTCTAACCACTAGGCTACCTGCCACCTCTACACTCTAACCACTAGGCTACCCTGCCTCCTCTACACTCTAACCACTAGGCTACCCTGTCACCTCTACACTCTAACCACTAGGCTACCCTGTCACCTCTACACTCTAACCACTAGGCTACCCTACCACCTCTACACTCTAACCACTAGGCTACCCTGTCACCTCTACACTCTAACCACTAGGCTACCCTGTCACCTCTACACTCTAACCACTAGGCTACCCTGTCACCTCTACACTCTAACCACTAGGCTACCCTACCACCTCTACACTCTAACCACTAGGCTACCCTGTCACCTCTACACTCTAACCACTAGGCTACCCTGCCACCTCTACACTCTAACCACTAGGCTACCCTGTCACCTCTACACTCTAACCACTAGGCTACCCTGCCACCTCTACACTCTAACCACTAGGCTACCCTGCCTCCTCTACACTCTAACCACTAGGCTACCCTGTCACCTCTACACTCTAACCACTAGGCTACCCTGTCACCTCTACACTCTAACCACTAGGCTACCCTACCACCTCTACACTCTAACCACTAGGCTACCCTGTCACCTCTACACTCTAACCACTAGGCTACCCTGTCACCTCTACACTCTAACCACTAGGCTACCCTACCACCTCTACACTCTAACCACTAGGCTACCCTGTCACCTCTACACTCTAACCACTAGGCTACCTGTCACCCCTACACTCTAACCACTAGGCTACCTGCCGTCCCTACACTCTAACCACTAGGCTACCTGCCACCTCTACACTCTAACCACTAGGCTACCCTGCCACCTCTACACTCTAACCACTAGGCTACCCTGCCACCTCTACACTCTAACCACTAGGCTACCCTGCCTCCTCTACACTCTAACCACTAGGCTACCCTGTCACCTCTACACTCTAACCACTAGGCTACCCTGTCACCTCTACACTCTAACCACTAGGCTACCCTACCACCTCTACACTCTAACCACTAGGCTACCCTGTCACCTCTACACTCTAACCACTAGGCTACCCTGCCACCTCTACACTCTAACCACTAGGCTACCCTGTCACCTCTACACTCTAACCACTAGGCTACCCTGCCACCTCTACACTCTAACCACTAGGCTACCCTGCCACCTCTACACTCTAACCACTAGGCTACCCTGTCACCTCTACACTCTAACCACTAGGCTACCCTGTCACCTCTACACTCTAACCACTAGGCTACCCTGTCACCTCTACACTCTAACCACTAGGCTACCCTACCACCTCTACACTCTAACCACTAGGCTACCCTGTCACCTCTACACTCTAACCACTAGGCTACCCTGTCACCTCTACACTCTAACCACTAGGCTACCCTACCACCTCTACACTCTAACCACTAGGCTACCCTGCCACCTCTACACTCTAACCACTAGGCTACCCTGCCACCTCTACACTCTAACCACTAGGCTACCCTGTCACCTCTACACTCTAACCACTAGGCTACCCTGCCACCCCAACGCTCTAACCACTAGGCTACCTGCCACCTCTACACTCTAACCACTAGGCTACCCTGTCACCTCTACACTCTAACCACTAGGCTACCCTGTCACCTCTACACTCTAACCACTAGGCTACCCTGTCACCTCTACACTCTAACCACTAGGCTACCCTGCCACCTCTACACTCTAACCACTAGGCTACCCTGCCACCTCTACACTCTAACCACTAGGCTACCTGCCACCTCTACACTCTAACCACTAGGCTACCCTGTCACCTCTACACTCTAACCACTAGGCTACCCTGCCACCTCTACACTCTAACCACCAGGCTACCTGTCACCTCTACACTCTAACCACTAGGCTACCCTGTCACCTCTACACTCTAACCACTAGGCTACCCTGTCACCCCTACACTCTAACCACTAGGCTACCTGCCGTCCCTACACTCTAACCACTAGGCTACCTGCCACCTCTACACTCTAACCACTAGGCTACCCTGCCACCTCTACACTCTAACCACCAGGCTACCTGTCACCTCTACACTCTAACCACTAGGCTACCCTGTCACCTCTACACTCTAACCACTAGGCTACCCTGTCACCCCTACACTCTAACCACTAGGCTACCTGCCGTCCCTACACTCTAACCACTAGGCTACCTGCCACCTCTACACTCTAACCACTAGGATACCCTGTCACCTCTACACTCTAACCACTAGGCTACCCTACCACCTCTACACTCTAACCACTAGGCTACCCTACCACCTCTACACTCTAACCACTAGGCTACCCTGTCACCTCTACACTCTAACCACTAGGCTACCCTGTCACCTCTACACTCTAATCACTAGGCTACCCTGTCACCTCTACACTCTAACCACTAGGCTACCCTACCACCTCTACACTCTAACCACTAGGCTACCCTGTCACCTCTACACTCTAACCACTAGGCTACCCTGCCACCTCTACACTCTAACCACTAGGCTACCCTGTCACCTCTACACTCTAACCACTAGGCTACCCTGCCACCTCTACACTCTAACCACTAGGCTACCCTGCCTCCTCTACACTCTAACCACTAGGCTACCCTGTCACCTCTACACTCTAACCACTAGGCTACCCTGTCACCTCTACACTCTAACCACTAGGCTACCCTACCACCTCTACACTCTAACCACTAGGCTACCCTGTCACCTCTACACTCTAACCACTAGGCTACCCTACCACCTCTACACTCTAACCACTAGGCTACCCTGTCACCTCTACACTCTAACCACTAGGCTACCCTACCACCTCTACACTCTAACCACTAGGCTACCCTGTCACCTCTACACTCTAACCACTAGGCTACCCTGTCACCTCTACACTCTAACCACTAGGCTACCCTGTCACCTCTACACTCTAATCACTAGGCTACCCTGTCACCTCTACACTCTAACCACTAGGCTACCCTACCACCTCTACACTCTAACCACTAGGCTACCCTGTCACCTCTACACTCTAACCACTAGGCTACCCTGCCACCTCTACACTCTAACCACTAGGCTACCCTGTCACCTCTACACTCTAACCACTAGGCTACCCTGCCACCTCTACACTCTAACCACTAGGCTACCCTGCCTCCTCTACACTCTAACCACTAGGCTACCCTGTCACCTCTACACTCTAACCACTAGGCTACCCTGTCACCTCTACACTCTAACCACTAGGCTACCCTACCACCTCTACACTCTAACCACTAGGCTACCCTGTCACCTCTACACTCTAATCACTAGGCTACCCTACCACCTCTACACTCTAACCACTAGGCTACCCTGTCACCTCTACACTCTAACCACTAGGCTACCCTACCACCTCTACACTCTAACCACTAGGCTACCCTGTCACCTCTACACTCTAACCACTAGGCTACCCTACCACCTCTACACTCTAACCACTAGGCTACCCTGTCACCTCTACACTCTAACCACTAGGCTACCCTGCCACCTCTACACTCTAACCACTAGGCTACCCTGTCACCTCTACACTCTAACCACTAGGCTACCCTGCCACCTCTACACTCTAACCACTAGGCTACCTGCCGTCCCTACACTCTAACCACTAGGCTACCTGCCACCTCTACACTCTAACCACTAGGCTACCCTGTCACCTCTACACTCTAACCACTAGGCTACCCTACCACCTCTACACTCTAACCACTAGGCTACCCTGTCACCTCTACACTCTAACCACTAGGCTACCCTGTCACCTCTACACTCTAACCACTAGGCTACCCTGTCACCTCTACACTCTAACCACTAGGCTACCCTGCCACCTCTACACTCTAACCACTAGGCTACCCTGCCTCCTCTACACTCTAACCACTAGGCTACCCTGTCACCTCTACACTCTAACCACTAGGCTACCCTGTCACCTCTACACTCTAACCACTAGGCTACCCTACCACCTCTACACTCTAACCACTAGGCTACCCTGTCACCTCTACACTCTAACCACTAGGCTACCCTACCACCTCTACACTCTAACCACTAGGCTACCCTGTCACCTCTACACTCTAACCACTAGGCTACCCTACCACCTCTACACTCTAACCACTAGGCTACCCTGTCACCTCTACACTCTAACCACTAGGCTACCCTGCCACCTCTACACTCTAACCACTAGGCTACCCTGTCACCTCTACACTCTAACCACTAGGCTACCCTGCCACCTCTACACTCTAACCACTAGGCTACCCTGTCACCTCTACACTCTAACCACTAGGCTACCCTACCACCTCTACACTCTAACCACTAGGCTACCCTGTCACCTCTACACTCTAACCACTAGGCTACCTGCCACCTCTACACTCTAACCACTAGGCTACCCTGCCTCCTCTACACTCTAACCACTAGGCTACCCTGTCACCTCTACACTCTAACCACTAGGCTACCCTGTCACCTCTACACTCTAACCACTAGGCTACCCTACCACCTCTACACTCTAACCACTAGGCTACCCTGTCACCTCTACACTCTAACCACTAGGCTACCCTACCACCTCTACACTCTAACCACTAGGCTACCCTGTCACCTCTACACTCTAACCACTAGGCTACCCTACCACCTCTACACTCTAACCACTAGGCTACCCTGTCACCTCTACACTCTAACCACTAGGCTACCCTGTCACCTCTACACTCTAACCACTAGGCTACCCTGTCACCTCTACACTCTAACCACTAGGCTACCCTGCCACCTCTACACTCTAACCACTAGGCTACCCTGCCACCTCTACACTCTAACCACTAGGCTACCCTGCCACCTCTACACTCTAACCACTAGGCTACCCTGCCACCTCTACACTCTAACCACTAGGCTACCCTGTCACCTCTACACTCTAACCACTAGGCTACCCTGTCACCTCTACACTCTAACCACTAGGCTACCCTACCACCTCTACACTCTAACCACTAGGCTACCCTGTCACCTCTACACTCTAACCACTAGGCTACCCTGCCACCTCTACACTCTAACCACTAGGCTACCCTGCCTCCTCTACACTCTAACCACTAGGCTACCCTGTCACCTCTACACTCTAACCACTAGGCTACCCTGTCACCTCTACACTCTAACCACTAGGCTACCCTACCACCTCTACACTCTAACCACTAGGCTACCCTGTCACCTCTACACTCTAACCACTAGGCTACCCTACCACCTCTACACTCTAACCACTAGGCTACCCTGTCACCTCTACACTCTAACCACTAGGCTACCCTACCACCTCTACACTCTAACCACTAGGCTACCCTGTCACCTCTACACTCTAACCACTAGGCTACCCTACCACCTCTACACTCTAACCACTAGGCTACCCTGTCACCTCTACACTCTAACCACTAGGCTACCCTGCCACCTCTACACTCTAACCACTAGGCTACCCTGTCACCTCTACACTCTAACCACTAGGCTACCCTGCCACCTCTACACTCTAACCACTAGGCTACCCTGTCACCTCTACACTCTAACCACTAGGCTACCTGCCACCTCTACACTCTAACCACTAGGCTACCTGCCACCTCTACACTCTAACCACTAGGCTACCCTGCCACCTCTACACTCTAACCACTAGGCTACCCTGCCGCCTCTACACTCTAACCACTAGGCTACCCTGTCACCTCTACACTCTAACCACTAGGCTACCCTGCTGCCCCTGTTATGTCCCCAGAACGCAAGATGAGATAGACACACAAAGTGAAATCAGATTTCCTCTATGAGTTATTTTATGTGCCAGGATAAGTTGAAGGTGGTCTTGTCTGGGTCTGATGGTGGCGGTCGGTCAGACAACAGACTACATACGCCCCCTAGTGGCAAGGGTTATATTCCTAATCTAAAATACCATTTAGCAGACTTTTATCCAAAGCGATTTATACCCATAAGGTGCACAAATGTTTACCAGTCGGCTGGTACCGGGAATCGAACCTACTACCCTTGGTGTTACAAGCACCACGTTCAACCAACTGTGAGCTACAAAAGGACCACAATCTAACCTCTCCTTTCATTCCTTCCACAATAAAATATACAAATGTATGAAAGGTACGTTCTGATACTCATATCACTTTCCCAGAAGAACAGAGGGGTTAGAAATCAGTCCCTGTCGAATAAACCAAATGAAAGCAACTTACACAACTTTTCCTGGCATGTAGAGCAGAATTGGGACCACAGGAGAATCATCGTTACCATAGATGATGAAGCCCATCTCTTGAAGACGAGACCTGAAGTAGCGTGTGTTCTCTGCCAGCTGGTGCACCCTGGCCTGACCTACAGAGACAGTTAAAATGGGGTTAGGGCTAGTGGTGATGGGGTCCAACCCTGGAGAGAGTTAATATGGGGTTAGGGCTAGTGGTGATGGGGTCCAACCCTGGAGAGAGTTAATATGGGGTTAGGGCTAGTGGTGATGGGGTCCAACCCTGGAGAGAGTTAATATGGGGTTAGGGCTAGTGGTGATGGGGTCCAACCCTGGAGAGAGTTAATATGGGATTAGGGCTAGTGGTGATGGGGTCCAACCCTGGAGAGAGTTAATATGGGGTTAGGGCTAGTGGTGATGGGGTCCAATCCTGGAGAGAGTTAATATGGGGTTAGGGCTAGTGGTGATGGGGTCCAACCCTGGAGAGAGTTAATATGGGGTTAGGGCAAGTAGTGATGGGGTCCAACCCTGGAGAGAGTTAATATGGGGTTAGGGCTAGTGGTGATGGGGTCCAACCCTGGAGAGAGTTAATATGGGGTTAGGGCTAGTGGTGATGGGGTCCAACCCTGGAGAGAGTTAATATGGGGTTAGGGCTAGTGGTGATGGGGTCCAACCCTGGAGAGAGTTAATATGGGGTTAGGGCTAGTGGTGATGGGGTCCAACCCTGTAGAGAGTTAATATGGGGTTAGGGCTAGTGGTGATGGGGTCCAACCCTGGAGAGAGTTAATATGGGGTTAGGGCTAGTGGTGATGGGGTCCAACCCTGGAGAGAGTTAATATGGGGTTAGGGCTAGTGGTGATGGGGTCCAACCCTGGAGAGAGTTAATATGGGGTTAGGGCTAGTGGTGATGGGGTCCAACCCTGGAGAGAGTTAATATGGGGTTAGGGCTAGTGGTGATGGGGTCCAACCCTGGAGAGAGTTAATATGGGGTTAGGGCTAGTGGTGATGGGGTCCAACCCTGGAGAGAGTTAATATGGGGTTAGGGCTAGTGGTGATGGGGTCCAACCCTGGAGAGAGTTAATATGGGGTTAGGGCTAGTGGTGATGGGGTCCAACCCTGGAGAGAGTTAATATGGGGTTAGGGCTAGTGGTGATGGGGTCCAACCCTGGAGAGAGTTAATATGGGGTTAGGGCTAGTGGTGATGGGGTCCAACCCTGGAGAGAGTTAATATGGGGTTAGGGCTAGTGGTGATGGGGTCCAACCCTGGAGAGAGTTAATATGGGATTAGGGCTAGTGGTGATGGGGTCCAACCCTGGAGAGAGTTAATATGGGGTTAGGGCTAGTGGTGATGGGGTCCAACCCTGGAGAGAGTTAATATGGGGTTAGGGCTAGTGGTGATGGGGTCCAACCCTGGAGAGAGTTAATATGGGGTTAGGGCTAGTGGTGATGAGGTCCAACCCTGGAGAGAGTTAATATGGGGTTAGGGCTAGTGGTGATGGGTTCCAACCCTGGAGAGAGTTAATATGGGGTTAGGGCTAGTGGTGATGGGGTCCAACCCTGGAGAGAGTTAATATGGGGTTAGGGCTAGTGGTGATGGGGTCCAACCCTGGAGAGAGTTAATATGGGGTTAGGGCTAGTGGTGATGGGGTCCAACCCTGGAGAGAGTTAATATGGGGTTAGGGCTAGTGGTGATGGGGTCCAACCCTGGAGAGAGTTAATATGGGGTTAGGGCTAGTGGTGATGGGGTCCAACCCTGGAGAGAGTTAATATGGGGTTAGGGCTAGTGGTGATGGGGTCCAACCCTGGAGAGAGTTAATATGGGGTTAGGGCTAGTGGTGATGGGGTCCAACCCTGGCCTGGAGTCAGGAGAAAAACATAAGGTTTATTTATACATTAATTTGTTATTGTCACATCCTGACCATGGAAAGCTTTTATTTTCTTTGGTAGATCAGGGCGTGACTGGGGGGTTGTTCTAGTTTATATTTTCTATGTGGGGTTCTAGGTTTGATTTTCTATGTTGGTCATTTGTCTGGTTCCCAATTAGAGGCAGCTGGTTATCGTTGTCTCTAATTGGGGATCATATTTAAGTATAATTTTTTCCACCTGTGGGTTATGGGATGTTGTTTATGTTCGGAGTTAGTGCACATAGCACCTCAGTAGTCACGGTTTGTTTGTTTTTTGTTTATTGTTTTGTTAAGTTTCACTAATAATAAAGAATGTGGAACTCATATCGCGCTGCGTCTTGGTCCGACCATTATTACGAACACCGTGACAGTTATCTAGCATCCAGAATAAACCCCAGTGCAGCGACCCTGGATCAGTTAAGTGTTTCGCTTCGAGTTGATTTGAACGATACCTAGAATCCCAACTTCTTCCTGTCAGCCTTGGGTTTCAAACCGGCAACACTTTGGTAACAGTTCTGCCTCGCTAACCTTTAGGTTACCTGTCACCCCCAGAAGATGAGCCACGATGGGAACCATCATGGGGGAGTAATACTTCATAGCACTGGAGCCACATTATAGAACACTGTCTCTTCTACATCGTTTTAGTCAGCTTGAACCACATGTAGGTTTAAACTGACCCTGGACACTTTAATGAGCTGCACCATACCACCTGGCCAGTTAACATGAACCAGGGATGGAGAGAGAGGGGTGGTCACAGTGTTAGCAGATGGAACCTCACACGGCTGCCTCTAAAGCCTCCATTCCTCAGCCACAGACCCCAGCCGTTGGAAAGTAAACCCAGTGTGTGCTCTGCCAGCGTGTGGATGGACATTGGCTCTGCTCGGTGACCCACCAGGAATGGCCATTCGTTCAGAGTTCAGAGGCCACTCAGCAAGGAAGAAGCCACTGCTCCAAAACTGTCATAAAAAAGCCAGACTACGGTTTGCATCTGCACATGGGGACAAAGATTGTACTTTTTGTCCTCTGGTCTGATGAAACAAAAATATAAATGTTTGACCATAATAACCATCATTATGTTCGGAGGAAAAGGAGGAGGCTTGCAAGCCGAAGAACACCATCCCAAACGTGAAGCACGGGGGTGACAGCATCATCTTGTGGGGGTGGCAGCATCATCTTGTGGGGGTGCTTTGCTGCAGGAGGGACTGGTGCACTTCACAAAATAGATGGCATCATGAGGTAGGAAAATTACATGGATATATTGAAGTAACATCTCAAGACATCAGTCAGGAAGTTAAAGCAAATGGGTCTTCCAAATGGACAATGACCCCAAGCATACTTCCAAAGTTGTGGCAAAATGGCTTAAGGACAACAAAGTTGTAACGGCTCTCGTTTGTAGAATGAGTAGACCAAGGCACAGCGTGGAAAGGGTTCATAATTTTAATATAAAAAAAAACACTCAAACAAAATAACAAATGTGAAAGCTCACAGTTCTGTTTTGCAAAAAAATCACTAAAACAGAAAACAAGATCCCACAAAACCCAAAAGGAAAATATCACCTTATATATGATCCCCAATCAGAGAAAACGATAGACAGCTGCCTTTGATTGGGAACCAGACGCGGCCAAAAACAAAGAAATAGATAACATAGACTTTCCCACCCGAGTCACACCCTGACCTAACCAAACATAGAGAATAATAAGGATCTTTAAGGTCAGGGCGTGACAAAAGTCAAGGTATTGGAGTGGCCATCACAAAGCCCTGACCTCAATCCCATAGAAAATTTGTGGGCAGAACTGAGAAAGCGTGTGCAAGCAAGGAGGCCTACAAACCTGACTCAGTTACACCAGCTCTGTCAGCTTGTGGAAGGCTACCCGAAACGTTTGACCCAAGTTAAACAATTTAAAGGCAATGCCACCAAATACTAATTGAGTGTATGTAAACTTCTGACCCACTGAGAATGTGATGAAAGAAATAAAAGCTGAAATAAATAATTCTTTCTACTATTATTCTGACATTTCACATTCTTAAAATAAAGTGGTGATCCTAACTGACCTAAGACTGCGATTTTTTTACTAGGATTAAATGTCAGGAATTGTGAAAAACTGAGTTTAAATGTATTTGGCTAAGGTGTAGGTAAACATCCGACTTGAACTGTACCTACAGAATTACATTTAGTGACTTTGTATTTACTAAATAAGTATGTAGTACTTTCTAGCTTTGCTCCAAGTAATTCCCCAGGGTTTGCGGTATGCGGCGAACGGCCGCATTGAGTCATGCGTAAAAACAGCTCATAGCCGTGGTATATTGACCATACACCGCACCGCCTTGGGCATTTGATCGGGCGAGGTTTAATAAGGGCAAATAACTTTTTTCTCTTGCCATACATTCAAATTCCTTTATGTCATAGCTTTCAATAATGATTATTTTGAGGAAAATGTTGCTTCTAATGTCGTTACTATGATATAATTGACTCGATAATGTTATGGGGGAAAATAATTATTGTATAAATATGGCAACTCCTCTCTTGCTGTGAACAAACATAAATTGGTGCTTAAGTTTCCTTTTTGTGGGTTTTGAGTAGTCATTGAGCTACAAAACGTAGCTTGACCTGGCAACCCTGAGGCCAAGCTCTGAAAGGTAGAATGTTTTCGTGGTGTGTGTAGTAGATCTAAATAAAAGGCCAGAGTCAAGGCTTTACATGATTCACTGGTGACTAACCCTCTGTCCTCTGGCCCTGGAGGCTCTGAGAGGTAGGAGGAGGGATGCTTGGTGTCTGACGTAGCCCAGGAAAACAGCTGTTCGTTGGGAAGGAAATAAGCTCCGACCTGCCTGTCAGTTGTGTACACTTCCAACACACCAGGGAATGGTGAAGTCAGACATCTCCACACTAAAGGTTAAAGTTTACACAGCTTTGGGGTGAGAGGTCACGTGATGAATACAAAATACTGGAAGGGTATGCGAAATATGTCTATCTCTCTCGCTCTGATTTAGAGGGGTTGGGTTAAATGCGGAAGACACATTTCAGTTGAGTGCAGTCAGTTGTACAACTGACCAGTTGTATCCCCTCTCTCGCTCTCTCTCGTTCTCTGTGGTTTTCAATATGTCTTAAACAACAAGCCATAGAGGACGGTGAACAGTCATGCACTTCCATGAAACCGTCACTTGCTTTTGTCAACAATATGTCGAGAATTTGTCTTCTTTTATCAGGAGGGAGCAGTTGACAAAACATGGCTTGTGTTTTCGGCAGGTTATTAAGAGTCTTCTGTCTTCTATCGTTGCTTTGAATAGCCAATCAGCTCTGAGGTAAATGCCCTACTGGTTGGTCCTAAAGTTGCCTGGCTCTGGCTCTTAACTGGATCTCCCTTAGCTCTTAACTGGCTCTCCCTTAGCTCTTAACTGGCTCTCCCTTAGCTCTTAACTGGCTCTCCCTTAGCTCTTAACTGGCTCTCTCTTAGCTCCTACCTGGCTCTCCCTTAGCTCTTAACTGGCTCTCCCTTAGCTCTTACCTGGCTCTCCCTTAGCTCTTAACTGGCTCTCCCTTAGCTCTTACCTGGCTCTCCCTTAGCTCCTACCTGGCTCTCCCTTAGCTCTTACCTGGCTCTCCCTTAGCTCTTACCTGGCTCTCCCTTAGCTCCTACCTGGCTCTCCCTTAGCTCTTACCTGGCTCTCCCTTAGCTCTTACCTGGCTCTCCCTTAGCTCCTACCTGGCTCTCCCTTAGCTCTTAACTGGCTCTCCCTTAGCTCTTAACTGGCTCTCCCTTAGCTCTTAACTGGATCTCCCTTAGCTCTTAACTGGCTCTCCCGTAGCTCTTACCTGGCTCTCCCTTAGCTCTTACCTGGCTCTCCCTTAGCTCTTACCTGGCTCTCCCTTAGCTCTTACCTGGCTCTCCCTTAGCTCTTACCTGGCTCTTCCTTAGCTCTTACCTGGCTCTCCCTTAGCTCTTACCTGGCTCTCCCTTAGCTCTTACCTGGTTCTCCCTTAGCTCCTACCTGGCTCTCCCTTAGCTCTTACCTGGCTCTCCCTTAGCTCTTACCTGGCTCTCCCTTAGCTCTTACCTGGCTCTCCCTTAGCTCTTACCTGGCTCTCCCTTAGCTCTTACCTGGCTCTCCCTTAGCTCTTACCTGGCTCTCCCTTAGCTATTACCTGGTTCTCCCTTAGCTCCTACCTGGCTCTCCCTTAGCTCTTACCTGGCTCT
This sequence comes from Oncorhynchus masou masou, assembly GCF_036934945.1. Taxonomy (NCBI): domain Eukaryota; kingdom Metazoa; phylum Chordata; class Actinopteri; order Salmoniformes; family Salmonidae; genus Oncorhynchus; species Oncorhynchus masou. The sequence goes on from NC_088229.1 coordinate 75,510,333, forward strand.
CCCTTAGCTCTTACCTGGCTCTCCCTTAGCTATTACCTGGTTCTCCCTTAGCTCCTACCTGGCTCTCCCTTAGCTCTTACCTGGCTCTCCCTTAGCTCTTACCTGGCTCTCCCTTAGCTCTTACCTGGCTCTCCCTTAGCTCTTACCTGGCTCTCCCTTAGCTCTTACCTGGCTCTCCCTTAGCTCTTACCTGGTTCTCCCTTAGCTCCTACCTGGCTCTCCCTTAGCTCTTACCTGGCTCTCCCTTAGCTCTTACCTGGCTCTCCCTTAGCTCTTACCTGGCTCTCCCTTAGCTCTTACCTGGCTCTCCCTTAGCTCTTACCTGGCTCTCCCTTAGCTCTTACCTGGCTCTCCCTTAGCTCTTACCTGGCTCTCCCTTAGCTTCTGGCTCCCCAGCCCTTCACATCATTAGTTCTCCCAGCAGGGTTGGCCTGCTGCTATAGATTTGTCTGTGATCATCAATATTTTAAAGAGATGTGATACATTTAAGCTCTGTTTGTGTTTCACCTGTGGCTCAGCACCAGAGAGGCACATCCAGGGTCCATCACTGTTTTCTAGGAAATGTATTGTATCCTATTGGCCAGGGAGCTCTGGGATGTGTGCCAAATAGCACCCTATTCCCTACATATCCCTATAGGCTCTGGTCTAAAGTAGTGCACTATATAGGGAATAGGTGTAAGTGTGTAGTACTACCCCCCCCCCTCCCTTCATCAGATGGACAACCCAGAACCAACTGGCTGCAGGAGCAGGATACAGAGAGCTGGATAGGATGTTGTGGAGAAGCATTGATATGCTGTACAGTAATCACGTATTGAAGGAGAAAGTCCTTGATGGCTGACAGGAGGTTGGTAGGAACCAGATGGCTGGACAGAGAGAGAGAAATGGGGCGAGGGGAGGGAGAGAGAGACAGAGAGAGAGAAATGGGGCGAGGGGAGGGAGAGAGAGACAGAGAGAGAGAAATGGGGCGAGGGGAGGGAGAGAGAGACAGAGAGAGAGAAATGTGGCGAGGGGAGGGAGAGAGAGACTGAGAGAGAGAAATGGGGCGAGGTGAGGGAGAGAGAGAAATGGAGCAAGGGGAGGGAGAGAGAGACAGAGAGAGAGAAATGGGGCGAGAGGAGGGGAAGAGAGACAGAGAAATGGAGCGAGGGGAGGGAGAGAGAGACAGAGAGAGAGAAATGGAGCGAGGGGAGGGAGAGAGAGACAGAGAGAGAGAAATGGAGCGAGGGGAGGGAGAGAGAGACAGAGAGAGAGAGAGAAATGGAGCGAGGGGAGGGAGAGAGAGACAGAGAGAGAGAGAAATGGGGCGAGGGGGGGAGAGAGAGAGATGGTAGGGAGAGGGGGGAGAGAGCTAGAGAGATGTGGATTAGGGAGAGAGAGCAGCAGGGCTCTTCAGTAATCACCAGCTATGAAGCCTGGAAGTCCAGGGTGGAATGGCCCAGACAGAGGGGCTGGACTGAGGAACAGCAGGGTGGACACTCCAGGAGAAACTACACTATCACTACACTATCACTACACTATCACTACACTACACTACACTATCACTACACTACACTACACTTCACTATCACTACACTACACTACACTATCACTACACTATCACTACACTACACTACACTATCACTACACTACACTATCACTACACTGCACTACACTATCACTACACTACACTACACTATCACTACACTACACTACACTACACTATCACTACAATATCACTACACTATCACTATACAATCACGACACTATCACTCCACTATCACGACACTACACTATCACTACACTACCACTACAATACACTATCACTACACTATCACTACACTATCACTACACTACACTACAATACACTATCACCACACTATCACTACACTATCACTACACTATCACTACATTACACTGTCAACACACTATCACTACACTACCACTACACTACGCTATCACTACACTATCACTACACTATCACTACACTACACTATCACTACACTATCACTACACTACACTACCACTACACTACAATACACTATCACTACACTATCACCACACTATCACTACACTATCACTACACTACGCTATCACTACACTATCACTACACTTTCACTATACTATCACTACACTATCACTATACTATCACTACACTACAATACACTATCACTACACTATACTACACTATCACTACACTACACCCTGGATCTGACCATCTATATCTACTAGACCCTGGATCTGACCATCTATATCTACTAGACCCTGGATCTGACCATCTATATCTACTAGACCCTGGATCTGACCATCTATATCTACTAGACCCTGGATCTGACCATCTATATCTACTAGACCCTGGATCTGACCATCTATATCTACTAGACCCTGGATCTGACCATCTATATCTACAACTAGACCCTGGATCTGACCATATATATCTACTAGACCCTGGATTTGACCATCTATATCTACTAGACAATGGATCTGACCATCTATATCTACTAGACCCTGGATCTGACCATCTATATCTACTAGACCCTGGATCTGACCATCTATATCTACTAGACCCTGGATCTGACCATCTATATCTACTAGACCCTGGATCTGACCATCTATATCTACTAGACCCTGGATCTGACCATCTATATCTACTAGACCCTCGATCTGACCATCTATATCTACTAGACCCTCGATCTGACCATCTATATCTACTAGACCCTGGATCTGACCATCTATATCTACTAGACCCTGGATCTGACCATCTATATCTACTAGACCCTCGATCTGACCATCTATATCTACTAGACCCTGGATCTGACCATCTATATCTACTAGACCCTGGATCTGACCATCTATATCTACTAGACCCTGGATCTGACCATCTATATCTACTAGACCCTCGATCTGACCATCTATATCTACTAGACCCTCGATCTGACCATCTATATCTACTAGACCCTCGATCTGACCATCTATATCTACTAGACCCTCGATCTGACCATATATATCTACTAGACCCTGGATTTGACCATCTATATCTACTAGACAATGGATCTGACCATCTATATCTACTAGACCCTGGATCTGACCATCTATATCTACTAGACCCTGGATCTGACCATCTATATCTACTAGACCCTGGATCTGACCATCTATATCTACTAGACCCTGGATCTGACCATCTATATCTACTAGACCCTGGATCTGACCATCTATATCTACTAGACCCTGGATCTGACCATCTATATCTACTAGACCCTGGATCTGACCATCTATATCTACTAGACCCTGGATCTGACCATCTATATCTACTAGACCCTGGATCTGACCATCTATATCTACTAGACCCTGGATCTGACCATCTATATCTACTAGACCCTGGATCTGACCATCTATATCTACTAGAACATGGATCTGACCATCTATATCTACTAGACCCTGGATCTGACCATCTATATCTACTAGACCCTGGATCTGACCATCTATATCTACCAGACCCTGGATTTGACCATATATATCGACAACTAGACCCTGGATCTGACCATCTATATCTACTAGACCCTGGATCTGACCATCTATATCTACTAGACCCTGGATCTGACCATCTATATCTACTAGACCCTGGATCTGACCATTTATATCTACTAGACCCTGGATCTGACCATCTATATCTACTAGACCCTGGATCTGACCATCTATATCTACTAGACCCTGGATCTGACCATCTATATCTACAACTAGACCCTGGATCTGACCATATATATCTACTAGACCCTGGATTTGACCATCTATATCTACTAGACAATGGATCTGACCATCTATATCTACTAGACCCTGGATCTGACCATCTATATCTACTAGACCCTGGATCTGACCATCTATATCTACAACTAGACCCTGGATCTGACCATCTATATCTACAACTAGACCCTGGATCTGACCATCTATATCTACAAGACCCTGGATCTGACCATCTATATCTACAACTAGACCCTGGATCTGACCATCTATATCTACAACTACACCCTGGATCTGACCATATATATCTACTAGACCCTGGATTTGACCATCTATATCTACTAGACAATGGATCTGACCATCTATATCTACTAGACCCTGGATCTGACCATCTATATCTACTAGACCCTGGATCTGACCATCTATATCTACTAGACCCTGGATCTGACCATCTATATCTACTAGACCCTGGATCTGACCATCTATATCTACTAGACCCTGGATCTGACCATCTATATCTACTAGACCCTGGATCTGACTATCTATATCTACTAGACCCTGGATCTGACCATCTATATCTACTAGACCCTGGATCTGACCATATATATCTACTAGACCCTGGATCTGACCATCTATATCTACTAGACCCTGGATCTGACCATCTATATCTACTAGACCCTGGATCTGACCATCTATATCTACTAGACCCTGGATCTGACCATCTATATCTACTAGACCCTGGATCTGACTATCTATATCTACTAGACCCTGGATCTGACCATCTATATCTACTAGACCCTGGATCTGACCATCTATATCTACTAGACCCTGGATCTGACTATCTATATCTACTAGACCCTGGATCTGACCATCTATATCTACTAGACCCTGGATCTGACCATCTATATCTACTAGACCCTGGATCTGACCATCTATATCTACTAGACCCTGGATCTGACCATCTATATCTACTAGACCCTGGATCTGACCATCTATATCTACTAGACCCTGGATCTGACCATCTATATCTACTAGACCCTCGATCTGACCATCTATATCCACTAGACCCTGGATCTGACCATCTATATCTACTAGACCCTGGATCTGACCATCTATATCTACTAGACCCTGGATCTGACCATCTATATCTACTAGACCCTGGATCTGACCATCTATATCTACTAGACCCTGGATCTGACCATCTATATCTACTAGACCCTGGATCTGACCATCTATATCTACTAGACCCTGGATCTGACCATCTATATCTACTAGACCCTGGATCTGACCATCTATATCTACTAGACCCTGGATCTGACCATCTATATCTACTAGACCCTGGATTTAACCATATATATCGACAACTAGACCCTGGATCTGACCATCTATATCTACTAGACCCTGGATCTGACCATCTATATCTACTAGACCCTGGATCTGACCATCTATATCTACTAGACCCTGGATCTGACCATCTATATCTACTAGACCCTGGATCTGACCATCTATATCTACTAGACCCTGGATCTGACCATCTATATCTACTAGACCCTGGATCTGGCCATCTATATCTACTAGACCCTGGATCTGACCATCTATATCTACTAGACCCTGGATCTGACCATCTATATCTACTAGACCCTCGATCTGACCATCTATATCTTCTAGACCCTGGATCTGACCATCTATATCTACTAGACCCTGGATCTGACCATCTATATCTACTAGACCCTGGATTTAACCATCTATATCTACTAGACCCTGGATCTGGCCATCTATATCTACTAGACCCTGGATCTGACCATCTATATCTACTAGACCCTGGATCTGACCATCTATATCTACTAGACCCTGGATCTGACCATCTATATCTACTAGACCCTGGATCTGACTATCTATATCTACTAGACCCTGGATCTGACCATCTATATCTACTAGACCCTGGATCTGACCATCTATATCTACTAGACCCTGGATCTGACCATCTACAGAGTATGGATGGAGTTTAAGGGCATGAAGGGAACTGCAAAGGCTCAGACACAGAGAGAGAGACAGAAACAGAGAGAGACAGACACAGAGAGAGAGACAAACACAGAGAGAGACAAACACAGAGAGAGAGACGGAAACAGAGAGAGACAGAAACAGAGAGAGACAGAAACAGAGAGAGACAGACACAGAGAGAGAGACAAACACAGAGAGAGACAAACACAGAGAGAGAGACAGAAACAGAGAGAGACAGAAACAGAGAGAGACAGACACAGAGAGAGAGACAGACACAGAGAGAGAGACAAACACAGAGAGAGACAGACACAGAGAGACAAACACAGAGAGACAGAAACAGAGAGAGAGAGAGTGACACAGAGACAGACAGACAGAGAGAGAGACACACACACAGAGAGAGACAGAAACAGAGAGAGAGAGAGACAGAAACAGAGAGAGAGAGAGAGACAGAGAGAGAGAGAAAGCTGGGAACATTTGTTGGACACATGATAAGGGCTGAGGGACTAAAGGGAGGTTCTGGGAGCTTACCCACGGTGGTTCCATCCAGCCCCATGATGCATTTCATGGCTCTCAGGATCTGTTCTGTGACGGGAGGAGACATGGCCGAGGCGTACACCGCACTGTGGGAGTGGCTACGCAGGTAGTCGACCAGCTCCTAAAAGAGAGCGAGAGAGGGAGAGAAAGAGAGAGAGAGAGAAAGAAAGCGAGAGGAAGGGAGAGAGAAGAGTGAGAGAGGGAGAGAAAGAGAGCAAGAGGGAGGGAGAGAGAGAGAAGAGTGAGAGAGAGAGAAGAGTGAGAGAGTACAGTTTATAACATTAGAGCCATGAATACACGTACTGGATGTATGTGATGGAGATGTGGCCAAGGCATACACCACACTGTGGGAGTGGCTACGCAGGTAGTCCACCAGCTCCTGTTATACAGACCAATCACAGGGCAACATTACACACTGTGGGAGTGGCTACGCAGGTAGTCCACCAGCTCCTGTAATACAGACCAATCACAGGGCAACATTACACACTGTGGGAGTGGCTACGCAGGCACACACAAAAAAAATGGTTCTATATATTGTGCTTCTATCCATAGCGGAACCCTTTTTGGTGCTATAAAGAACCCTTTCCTAAGATTCTATGAAGAACCATTTCCTAAGATTCTATAAAGAACCCTTTCCTAAGGTTCTATAAAGAACCCTTTCCTAAGATTCTATAAAGAACCCTTTCCTAAGATTCTATAAAGAACCCTTTCCTAAGATTCTATAAAGAACCCTTTCCTAAGATTCTATAAAGAACCCTTTCCTAAGATTCTATAAAGAACCCTTTCCTAAGATTCTATAAAGAACCCTTTCCTAAGATTCTATAAAGAACCCTTTCCTAAGGTTCTATAAAGAACAATTTCCTAAGGTTCTATAAAGAAACTTTCCTAAGATTCTATAAAGAACCCTTTCTTAAGGTTCTATAAAGAACCCTTTCCTAAGGTTCTATAAAAAAAACTTTCCTAAGGTTCTATAAAGAACAATTTCCTAAGGTTCTATAAAGAACCATTTCCTAAGGTTCTATAAAGAACCATTTCCTAAGGTTCTATAAAGAATGGTTCTATAAAAAACTTTTCTCAATCTTAAAATTTCTTTGTAGATAATTTTGTACTATAGAACCGTACAGCGATTTATTCTGTTTAACCCTAATGTTATTTTGTTAAACTTCTCTAGGTGTTATTATTGTGTTAATAATTGTCTAGTTGAATCAGGTGTGGTAGCTCTGGAACACTGGGGGGTCCCTGAGGAGAGAACTGAGACCTGAGGAGAGAACTGAGACCCCCTGGAACAGCTGTGGGTCCCTGAGGAGAGAACTGAGACCCTCTGGAACAGCTGTGGGTCCCTGAGGAGAGAACTGAGACCCTCTGGAACAGCTGTGGGTCCCTGAAGAGAGAACTGAGACCCTCTGGAACAGCTGTGGGTCCCTGAGGAGAGAACTGAGACCCTCTGGAACAGCTGTGGGTCCCTGAGGAGAGAACTGAGACCCTCTGGTACACTGGGGGGTCCCTGAGGAGAGAACTGAGACCCTCTGGTACAGCTGTGGGTCCCTGAGGAGAGAACTGAGACCCTCTGGAACAGCTGTGGGTCCCTGAAGAGAGAACTGAGACCCTCTGGAACAGCTGTGGGTCCCTGAGGAGAGAACTGAGACCCTCTGGAACAGCTGTGGGTCCCTGAGGAGAGAACTGAGACCCTCTGGTACAGCTGTGGGTCCCTGAGGAGAGAACTGAGACCCTCTGGAACAGCTGTGGGTCCCTGAGGAGAGAACTGAGACCCTCTGGTACAGCTGTGGGTCCCTGAGGAGAGAACTGAGACCCTCTGGAACACTGGGGGGTCCCTGAGGAGAGAACTGAGACCCTCTGGTAGAGCTGTGGGTCCCTGAGGAGAGAACTGAGACCCTCTGGAACAGCTGTGGGTCCCTGAGGAGAGAACTGAGACCCTCTGGAACACTGGGGGGTCCCTGAGGAGAGAACTGAGACCCTCTGGTAGAGCTGTGGGTCCCTGAGGAGAGAACTGAGACCCTCTGGTACAGCTGTGGGTCCCTGAGGAGAGAACTGAGACCCTCTGGAACACTGGGGGGTCCCTGAGGAGAGAACTAAGACCCTCTGGAACAGCTGTGGGTCCCTGAAGAGAGAACTGAGACCCTCTGGAACAGCTGTGGGTCCCTGAGGAGAGAACTGAGACCCTCTGGTACAGCTGTGGGTCCCTGAGGAGAGAACTGAGACCCTCTGGAACAGCTGTGGGTCCCTGAGGAGAGAACCGAGACCCTCTGGAACAGCTGTGGGTCCCTGAGGAGAGAACTGAGACCCTCTGGTACAGCTGTGGGTCCCTGAGGAGAGAACTGAGACCCTCTGGAACAGCTGTGGGTCCCTGAGGAGAGAACTGAGACCCTCTGGTACAGCTGTGGGTCCCTGAGGAGAGAACTGAGACCCTCTGGTACAGCTGTGGGTCCCTGAGGAGAGAACTGAGAACCTCTGGAACAGCTGTGGGATCCCTGAGGAGAGAACTAAGACCCTCTGGTAGAGCTGTGGGATCCCTGAGGAGAGAACTAAGACCCCCTGGAACAGCTGTGGGTCCCTGAGGAGAGAACTAAGACCCCCTGGAACAGCTGTGGGTCCCCGAGGAGAGAACTAAGACCCCCTGGAACAGCTGTGGGATCCCTGAGGAGAGAACTAAGACCCCCTGGAACAGCTGTGGGTCCCTGAGGAGAGAACTAAGACCCTCTGGAACAGCTGTGGGTCCCTGAGGAGAGAACTGAGACCCACTGACTTAGTCAACTGTTCTCAAACGACACAAGACCACAATGTGAGTGTTTCAGAAGACACCATCAGTGGCCAGAGTCAAATATAACATGTAATGGCATAACACAACACATTAAATAAACTGGAATGACACTCTCTCGGTTGCACAAAGTGCTGTAAGCAAACCACGTCCCAAAATATTCTGATGAGCTGCAGCCCCTACATTTTAATGATCACTATGAGAGGAAAGAACCCTTTTCTAATCTGTAATGGGTTCTTTGAGTCATTACGGTTCCACATAGAACCATCACCCTTCCAAAAGAACACTTTGAGGAACCATCTTTTCTTAGTGTGAAGTTCACTAATTGTTGCATGAAGGAACAGTAGAGCTCAACGGTGGACATAACAGGTAGACCTTAGTTACTTTAATACACCACTAGAGGGAGCTCATGTAACACAACATGAGCCTGTGTCACACCAGCACCGGTAATACAGACCAATCACAGGGCAACATTACACAGTGTGGGAGTGGCTACGCAGGCACACACACACACACAAAAAATAGTTCTATATTGTGCCAAATAAGGGTTCTTTGGCTTCTATCCATAGCAGAACCATTTTCGGTGCTATAAAGAACCCTTTCCTAAGGTTCTATAAAGAACCATTTCCTAAGATTCTATAAAGAACCCTTTCCTAAGGTTCTATAAAGAACCATTTCCTAAGATTCTATAAAGAACCCTTTCCTAAGGTTCTATAAAGAACCCTTTCCTAAGGTTCTATAAAGAATCATTTCCTAAGGTTCTATAAAAACACTTTCCTAAGATTCTATAAAGAACCCTTTCCTTAGGTTCTACAAATAATGGTTCTATAAAAAACCTTTCTCAATCTTAAAGGATCTTTGTAGATAGTTTTGTACTATAGAACCATACATGGTTTTATTCTGTTTAACCCTAATGTTATTTTGTTAAACTTCTCTAGGTGTTATTATTGTGTTAATAATTGTCTAGTTGAATCAGATGTGGTAGCTCTGGAACACTGGGGCGTCCCTGAGGAGAGAACTGAGACCCCCTGGAACAGCTGTGGGTCCCTGAGGAGAGAACTGAGACCCTCTGGTACAGCTGTGGGTCCCTGAGGAGAGAACTGAGACCCTCTGGTACAGCTGTGGGTCCCTGAGGAGAGAACTGAGACCCTCTGGAACAGCTGTGGGTCCCTGAGGAGAGAACTGAGACCCTCTGGTACAGCTGTGGGTCCCTGAGGAGAGAACTGAGACCCTCTGGAACAGCTGTGGGTCCCTGAGGAGAGAACTGAGACCCTCTGGTACACTGGGGGGTCCCTGAGGAGAGAACTAAGACCCTCTGGAACAGCTGTGGGGTCCCTGAGGAGAGAACTAAGACCCCCTGGAACAGCTGTGGGTCCCTGAGGAGAGAACTGTGACCCTCTGGAACAGCTGTGGGTCCCTGAGGAGAGAACTGAGACCCCCTGGAACAGCTGTGGGTCCCTGAGGAGAGAACTGAGACCCTCTGGTACAGCTGTGGGTCCCTGAGGAGAGAACTGAGACCTCCTGGAACAGCTGTGGGGTCCCTGAGGAGAGAACTAAGACCCCCTGGAACAGCTGTGGGTCCCTGAGGAGAGAACTAAGACCCCCTGGAACAGCTGTGGGTCCCTGAGGAGAGAACTGAGACCCTCTGGAACAGCTGTGGGTCCCTGAGGAGAGAACTGAGACCCTCTGGTACAGCTGTGGGTCCCTGAGGAGAGAACTGAGACCCTCTGGTAGAGCTGTGGGTCCCTGAGGAGAGAACTGAGACCCTCTGGTAGAGCTGTGGGTCACTGAGGAGAGAACTGAGTCCCACTGACTTAGTCAACTGTTCTCAAACAACACAAGACCATACTGTAGAGGAAGCTCATGTGACACAACGTGAGCCTGAAAACCATTTCTGTCACTGTTCCTCAGCCATCTGAAGACTGAATACAACAGGAAGACTTTTGGGATACCAGTGCAGCAACGAACTGTAAAGAGACCGTGGTTTTTAACCTTTATTTAACTAGGCAAGTCAGTTAAGAACACATTCTTATTTTCAATGACGGCCTAGGAACAGTGTATTAACTGGCCTAGGAACAGTGGGTTAACTGCCTGTTCAGGGGCAGAACGACAGATTTGTACCTTGTCAGCTCGGGGATTTGAACTTGCAACCTTTTGGTTACAAGTTCAACGCTCTAACCACTAGGCTACCTACCGTCCCTACACTCTAACCACTAGGCTACCTACCGTCCCTACTCTCTAACCACCTGCCGCCCCAAAGGATGAGGACTGTCATGCTCATTGTTCCTAAACGTCAACAGTAGATTCATTCAGCTAGTGGTTGACAGGATCAGGTTTGTCAGCCCTGGGGGGTAAATGAACCCTGAAACTAGCAGACATCTGGTTCTAGCTAGGGCTGGGTAACTATCTCTGCTTTAGGGCCTTGAACGGGTTTTGCTCCGACTGAATTCAACTAGGAACATGTCCGAAATCCAGCCCACATTTGGGTACTGGTGTTAGGCCTGTCTGTCTGTCTGTCTGTCTGTCTGTCTGTCTGTCTGTCTGTCTGTCTGTCTGTCTGTCTGTCTGTCTGTTTGTCTTCACATCCTAGTCATTTAACTACACATCTGGGGAGTGGAGTTCGCTTCAAAACATTTTAAAAACTTTCCAAGACATGTTCTCCTTGCTGAACATGACCCAGGACTAATGACAAGTTCATCTAATTGACCAGGGATGCCCAGGAATGCCCAATGTCCAACTACCTTTTTCCCAGCGATGTATCCTCCTGCAGCCCCGAAACTCTTGGTGAATGTTCCCATCATGACGTCGATGTCTGAGGGGTCCAGCCCGAACAGTTCTGTCACACCCCTCCCTGTCGGCCCCACCGCCCCGATACTGTGTGCCTCGTCCAGGTACAGGTAGGCCTTGTACTTCTTCTTCAGGGCTACGATGTCTGGCAGACGCACCACCGACCCCTCCATACTAGAATAGGACACAGAGATATACACTGAGTTACATTACCTCTAATACCATCTTTCTCTGTCTCCCTGGTTACACTACCTCTAATACCATCTTTCTCTGTCTCCCTGGTTACATTTACTTCTAATACCACATTTCTCTGTCTCCCTGGTTACATTACCTCTAATACCATCTTTCTATGTCTCCCTGGTTACATTACCTCTAATACCCATCTCTCCCTGATTACATAACCACTAATACCCAATCTCTCTATCTCTCTTCCCGACCACAACAACCTGGAGTATCTCCGCACCGCCAAGCGCCTCAACTCCAGGCAGACGAGATGCTGTTAACCTGGTTCAACTTTTCCCTCTCCTACCGGCCGGGGTCCAAGAACGTCTCCTACCGGCCGGGGTCCAAGAACAGCTGGATGCCCTGTATCGCCACTATAACCCCACGGCTCCCAGCCTGGAGCCTGGCGACGGCACTCAGCTGGGGAATCGGGAAACAGGTCCGGGAGGCGCAGCGGTTCCAGCCAAACCCTGGTAACCGGATGTTCGTGCCTGACGCTGTCTGCTCCGCGGTCCTGGAAAGTGCCCATTCCTCCATCTTTCCTGCCACCCGGACTCCCAGCGGACACTGGCCTTCGTGCGACAATGCTTTAATGGGCCTACCATGGTCCGGACGTTGCCAACTTTGTCGCCGCCTGCACGGTCTGTGCACGGAACAAGTCCCCTCGACAAGCTCCGGCTGGCCTCTTCCAACTTCTGACTGTCCCTCATCGCCCCTGGTCTCACATCTCCCTGGACTTTGTCACGGGTCTCCCCCCATCTGATGGTAACAGTTCTCGTCTTGGTTCTGGAAGGCATTCTGCACTCTCATTGGGTCGTCGGCCAGCCTGTCCTCCGGGTTCCACCCCCAGTCCAACGGCCAGTCGGAACGAGCCAACCACACGGCGCTGCCTAGTCTCCACCAACCCCACCACCTGGAGCCAGCAGCTGGTGTGGGTGGAATCCTTCCCTGCTCTGCCATGGGCCTATCGCCAGTTTGAGTGTTCCATAGGGTATCAGCCCCCGCTCTTCCCTGAGCAGGAAGAGGAGGCCGTCATACCTTCTTCCCTGGAGGACAGCCCGGTCGGCCCTCCTCAAGGTATCGTCGACAAGCGGACCGCCATCGGACCCTGGCTCCCAGGTATCGTCTTCTGCAGAAGGTATGGCTATGCACCCGGGATCTGCCCTTCCGGGTGGAATCCCGCAAACTCTCCCCCCGGTTTATTGGCCCGTTCCCCATCTCCAAGATCATTAGACCATCTGCTGTTTGTCTTCTGTTGCCCCCTACCCTTTGTATACATCCCAACTTTCATGGATCCAGAGTAAAACCCATGTCTCACAGCCCTTTGTCTCCCATTTCCAGGCCCATCCCCCGTCTCACCGACGACCAACAAGCTTACACGGTGAGACGTCTCCTAAAGGTTCAACCCCGGGGCAGGGGGTTCCAGTACCTGGTTGACTGGGAGGGTTATGGCCCGGAGGAGAGGCGCTTGATCCCCGCCAGGGACATCCTGGACCCAGGCCTCATCGTCGACACCACGGTCAACCAGGTGTGCGCCCAGGTAGGACGTCAGGTGGTGCCCCTAGAGGTACTGTCACACCCTGATTTGTCTCACCTGTCTTTGTGATTGTCTCCACCCCCCTCCAGGTGTTGCCCATCTTCCCCATTATCCCCTGTGTATTTATACCTGTGTTCTCTGTTTGTGTGTTGCCAGTTCATTAAACTATTGATTCTTTTGTGGTCTGCATCTGGGAGAGAGAGACAGAGAGAGAGACAGAGAGACAGAGAGAGAGAGACAGAGAGAGAGAGAGACAGAGACAGAGACAGAGACAGAGACAGAGAGAGAGACAGAGAGAGACAGAGAGAGAGACAGAGAGAGAGACAGAGAGAGAGACAGAGAGGGAGAGACAGAGAGAGAGAGCTGCCCACTGTCTCAGAGAATAAATAGGTGTGTGTGTACTAACCTGTAGATGCCTTCCACCATGATCAGAACCTTCCTCCAGGGCCGGTGGGTCCGAGGCTGCCCACTACACACCGCCTCCCTCAACAGGCGCTCCAGGCTCTGCATGTCTGACACACACACACACAAACAAATGATTCCCATTCAAAATCCTATTTTCCCTAACCCCTAACCCTAACCCTAAAACTAACCCCAAACCCTAAAACTAACCCCTAACCCTAAAACTAACCCCTAAGCCTAAAACTAACCTCTAACCCTAAAACTAACACCTAAGCCTAAACCTAACCCCTAACCCTAAAACTAACCCCTAACCCTAAAACTAACACCTAAGCCTAAACCTAACCCATAAACCTAAAACCAACCCCGAACCCTAAAACTAACCCCTAAGCCTAAAACTAACCCCGAACCCTAAAACTAACCCCAAACCCTAAAACTAACCCCTAACCCTAAAACTAACACCTAAACCTAAACCTAACCCATAACCCTAAAACTAACCCCTAACCCTAAAACTAACACCTAAGCCTAAACCTAACCCATAAACCTAAAACCAACCCCGAACCCTAAAACTAACCCCTAAGCCTAATACTAACCCCTAACCCCAAAACTAACACCTAAGCCTAAACCTAACACCTAAGCCTAAAACTAACCCGAACCCTAAAACTAACCCCTAATCCTAAAACTAACCCCTAAGCCTAAAACTAACCCCATAGCCAAAAACTAACCCCTAAGCCTAAAACTAACCCCGAACCCTAAAACTAACCCCGAAACCTAAACCTAACCCCTAACCCTAAAACTAAACCCTAACCCTAAAACTAACCCCTAACCCTAAAACTAACCCCTAAACCTAACCCTAACCCTAAAACTAACCCCTAACCCTAAAACTAACCCCTAAGCCTAAACCTAACCCTAACCCTAAAACTAACCCCTAAACCTAAAACTAACCCCAAAGCCTAAGCCTAACCCTAACCCTAAAACTAACCCCTAAACCTAAACCTAACCCCTAAGCCTAAAAATAAGCCCGAACCCTTAAACTAACCCCTAAGCCTAAACCTAACCCTAAAACGAACCCCTAAACCTAAAACTAACCCCTAACCCTAAAACTAACCCCTAACCCTAAAACGAACCCCTAACTCTAAAACTAACCCCTAACCCTAAAACTAACCCCTAACCCTAAAACTAACCCCTAAGCCTAAACCTAACCCTAAGCCTAAAACTAACCCCTAAACCTAAAACTAACCCCTAAGCCTAAACCTAACCCCTAACCCTAAAACTAACCCCTAACCCTAAAACTAACCCCTAAACCTAAAACTAACCCCTAAGCCTAAACCTAACCCTAAAACTAACCCCTAACCCTAACCCTAACCCTAAAACTAACCCCTAACCCTAAAACTAACCCCTAAGCCTAAACCTAACCCTAAAACTAACCCCTAACCCTAAAAATAACCCCTAACCCTAAACCTAACCCTAACCCTAAAACTAACCCCTAACCCTAAAACTAACACCTAACCCCTAACCCTAAAACTAACCCCTACGCCTAAAATAGCCTGGCAAAATGTCCTCACTTCTCAGAATGTTTTGTTGGTTTACTATTCTTGTGAGGACTTTTGGTACTCACAAGAATAGTAAAACGTGTATACACACACACACACACACACACACACACACACACACACACACACACACACACACACACACACACACACACACACACACACACAAAGATAGATAGAGAAACAAGTCTGAAAATACACAGCAATGCAACCACAAATACGCAATAGTTGAAAATTAGCACCACATAAACAAAACTACAGTCTCCCCGCGGTGTCACATCCCATAATAAGAGCACCCGAACCACAGGCAGGGAGATCACGTGCAGAGTACAGTGTTTAAACTGCCAGCAACACCTTCTTATGGACCCGAGTACAGTGTTTAAACTGCCAGCAACACCTTCTTGGACCAGAGTACAGTGTTTAAACTGCAACAGGTGTAGGTAGACCTTACAGTTAAATGCTGAATACAACAGGTGTAGGTAGACATTACAGTGAAATGCTGAATTCAACAGGTGTAGTAGACCTTACAGTTAAATGCTGAATACAACAGGTGTAGGTAGACATTACAGTGAAATGCTGAATTCAACAGGTGTAGTAGACCTTACATTTAAATGCTGAATACAACAGGTGTAGTAGACCTTACAGTGAAATGCTGAATACAACAGGTGTAGTAGACCTTACAGTGAAATGCTGAATTCAACAGGTGTAGTAGACCTTACAGTTAAATGCTGAATACAACAGGTGTAGTAGACCTGACAGTGAAATGCTGAATACAACAGGTGTCGTAGACCTGACAGTGAAATGCTGAATACAACAGGTGTAGTAGACCTTACAGTGAAATGCTGACTACAACAGGTGTAGTAGACCTTACAGTGAAATGCTGAATACAACAGGTGTAGTAGACCTTACAGTGAAATGCTGAATACAACAGGTGTAGTAGACCTTACAGTGTAATGCTGAATACAACAGGTGTAGTAGACCTTACAGTGTAATGCTGAATACAACAGGTGTAGTAGACCTGACAGTGAAATGCTGAATACAACAGGTGTAGTAGACCTTACAGTGTAATGCTGAATACAACAGGTGTAGTAGACCTTACAGTGAAATGCTGAATACAACAGGTGTAGTAGACCTTACAGTGAAATGCTGAATACAACAGGTGTAGTAGACCTCACAGTGAAATGCTGAATACAACAGGTGTAGTAGACCTTACAGTGAAATGCTGAATACAACAGGTGTAGTAGACCTGACAGTGAAATGCTGAATACAACAGGTGTAGTAGACCTGACAGTGAAATGCTGAATACAACAGGTGTAGTAGACCTGACAGTGAAATGCTTACTTACAGGCTCTAACCAATAGTGCAAACAAGGTGTTAGGTGAACAATAGGTAGGTAAAGAAATAAAACAACAGTAAAAAGACAGGCTATATACAGTAGAGAGGCTATATACAGTAGAGGGGCTATATACAGTAGAGAGGCTATATACAGTAGAGGGGCTATATACAGTAGAGGGGCTATATACAGTAGAGGGGCTATATACAGTAGAGGGGCTACATACAGTAGAGAGGCTATAAACAGTAGAGAGGCTATATACAGTAGAGAGGCTATATACAATATAGAGGCTATATACAGTAGAGGCTATATACAGTAGAGAGGCTATATACAGTAGAGGGGTTATATACAGTAGCGAGGCTATATACAGTAGGGAGGCTATATACAGTAGAGAGGCTATATACAGTAGAGGGGCTATATACAGTAGAGAGGTTATATACAGTAGAGAGGCTATATACAGTAGAGGGGCTAAATACAGTAGAGAGGCTATATACAGTAGAGAGGCTATATACAGTAGAGGGGCTATATACAGTAAAGGGGCTATATACAGTAGATGGGCTATATACAGTAGAGGGGCTACATACAATAGAGAGGCTATATACAGTAGAGAGGCTATATACAGTAGAGAGGCTATATACAATAGAGAGGCTATATACAGTAGAGGGGCTATATACAGTAGAGAGGCTGTATACAGAGAGGCGATATACAGTAGAGAGGCTATATACAGTAGAGGGGCTATATACAGTAAAGGGGCTATATACAGTAGAGGGGCTATATACAGTAGAGGGGCTACATACAGTAGAGAGGCTATATACAGTAGAGAGGCTATATACAGTAGAGAGGCTATATACAATATAGAGGCTATATACAGTAGAGGCTATATACAGTAGAGAGGCTATATACAGTAGAGGGGCTATATACAGTAGCGAGGCTATATACAGTAGGGAGGCTATATACAGTAGAGAGGCTATATACAGTAGAGAGGCTAGATACAGTAGAGGGGCTATATACAGTAGCAAGGCTATATACAGTAGATGGGCTATATACAGTAACCAGGCTATAACAGTAGAGAGGCTATATACAGTAGAGAGGCTATATACAGTAGAGGCTATATACAGTAGAGGGAATATATACAGTAGAGAGACAAATATATACAGTAGAGAGGCTATATACAGTAGAGAGGCTATATACAGTAAAGAGGCTATATACAATAGAGAGGCTATATACAGTAGAGGGGCTATATACAGTAGAGAGGCTGTATACAGTAGAGAGGCTATATACAGTAGAGAGGCTATATACAATAGAGAGGCTATATACAGTAGAGGGGCTATATACAGTAGAGAGGCTGTATACAGAGAGGCTATATACAGTAGAGAGGCTATATACAGTAGAGGGGCTATATACAGTAGAGAGACAAATATATACAGTAGAGAGGCTATATACAGTAGAGAGGCTATATACAGTAGAGAGGCTATATACAATAGAGAGGCTATATACAGTAGAGGGGCTATATACAGTAGAGAGGCTGTATACAGAGAGGCTATATACAGTAGAGAGGCTATATACAGTAGAGAGGCTATATACAGTAGAGAGGTTATATACAGTAGAGAGGCTATATACAGTAGAGAGGCTATATACAGTAGAGGCTATATACAGTAGAGGCTATATACAGTAGAGGGAATATATACAGTAGAGGGCATATATACAGTAGAGAGGCTATATACAGTAGAGGCTATATACAGTAGAGGGAATATATACAGTAGAGGGCATATATACAATAGAGAGGCTACATACAGTAGAGAGGTTAAATACAGTAGAGAGGCTATAAAAGTAGCGAGGCTATATAGTGTTCCCTGTATAGTGTTCCCTACATAGTGTTCCCTGTATAGTGTTAGAAATATAGTGTTCCCTGTATAGTGTTACCTATATAGTGTTCCCTACATAGTGTTCCCTGTATAGTGTTAGAAATATAGTGTTCCCTGTATAGTGTTCCCTACATAGTGTTCCCTGCAAAGTGTTCCCTATATAGTGTTCCCTGTATAGTGTTCCCTGTATAGTGTTACCTATATATTGTTCCCTACATAGTGTTCCCTGTATAGTGTTAGAAATATAGTGTTCACTGTATAGTGTTCCCTATATAGTGTTCCCTGTGTAGTGTTCCCTGCAAAGTGTTCCCTACATAGCTTTACCTACATAGTGTTCACCTACATAGTGTTCCCTACATAGTGTTCCCTGTATAGTGTTCCCTACATAATGTTACCTACATAGTGTTCACCTACATAGTGTTCCCTACATAGTGTTCCCTACATAGTGTTCCCTACATAGTGTTCCCTACATAGTGTTCCCTACATAGTGGTCCCTACATAGTGTTCCCTACATAGTGGTCCCTACATAGTGTTCCCTACATAGTGTTCCCTACATAGTGGACTACATAGAGAAGAATAGGAACACAGTTTTTGACGGTGGCTCAGGGGGAATTGGGATATGAAGAAAAAAAAACATTTTGAATTCACACACGTGTATTAATACACATTTGTACAGTACTGAGCGCTGACCAAATTGTTCTTATTTTGCTGACTGAGCCTAGTGTGGAGGTCTCTGGGAAATTACCAGTAGTGGATATATAGCTGTGTTGGCAAGAGAACGGTTGTGGGTTTAATTATGCAGGGATCATACATTGTTGCACTGGAAGAATTGTTGGATAAAAGCATGGAAGGGATTGATACTGCAGTTAGCGCGGTTCTACCACTAGATGGCAGTGCTGATCAACTCTATTTGGTAAAGTGGTAAAAGTCACATCGATGACATACACATCTATAGCAGGACTGTCCAATCCTATAGCGGGACTGTCCAATCCTATAGCGGGACTGTCCAATCCTATAGCGGGACTGTCCAATCCTATAGCGGGACTGTCCAATCCTATAGCGGGACTGTCCAATCCTATAGCGGGACTGTCCAATCCTATAGCGGGACTGTCCAATCCTATAGCAGGACTGTCCAATCCTATAGCAGGACTGTCCAATCCTATAGCAGGATTGTCTAATCCTATAGCAAGACTGTATAATCCTATAGCAGGACTGTCCAATCCTATAGCAAGACTGTCCAATCCTATAGCAGAACTGTCCAATCCTATAGCAGGACTGTCCAATCCTATAGCAGGACTGTCCAATCCTATAGCAAGACTGTCCAATCCTATAGCAGGACTGTCCAATCCTATAGCAGGACTGTCCAATCCTACAGCAGGACTGTCCAATCCTAGAGCGGGACTGTCCAATCCTACAGCAGGACTGTCCAATCCTATTGCAGGACTGTCCAATCCTATAGCAAGACTGTCCAATCCTATAGCGGGACTGTCCAATCCTATAGCAGGACTGTCTAATCCTATAGCAAGACTGTCCAATCCTATAGCAAGACTGTCCAATCCTATAGCAGGACTGTCTGATCCTATAGCAAGACTGTCCAATCCTATAGCAAGACTGTACAATCCTATAGCGGGACTGTCCAATCCTATAGCAAGACTGTACAATCCTATAGCAGGACTGTCCAATCCTATAGCAAGACTGTCCAATCCTATAGCAGGACTGTCTAATCCTATAGCAAGACTGTCCAATCCTATAGCAGGACTGTCTAATCCTATAGCAGGACTGTCTAATCCTATAGCAGGACTGTCCAATCCTATAGCAAGACTGTACAATCCTATAGCAAGACTGTCTAATCCTATAGCAGGACTGTCCAAGTGGGCTCCTGGAGATCCACTCCTGGTTTTCATCCTCTTCTCTCCAATCAGGGAACTGATTTCAGACCAGGTGAGTGCAATTAACTACCAGGTAGCAACACAAAACAGAAGTGTTTCGGGCCCTTCAGGACTGGGATTGGGCAGCCCTGACCTATAAGAAACCAGGACAGCAACAAAACAAACATAAACATTAATCTACAGGCACACAGCTCAGACACCCATGGATATCCCACAAGACATGCCACAAGAGGTCTCTTCACGGTCTCCAAGTCCAGAACAGACTATGGGAGGCACACAGTGCTACATAGAGCCATGACTACATGGAACTCTATTCCACAGTACTACATAGAGCCATGACTACATGGAACTCTATTCCACAGTACAACATAGAGCCATGACTACATGGAACTCTATTCCACAGTACTACATAGAGCCATGACTACATGGAACTCTATTCCACAGTACTACATAGAGCCATGACTACATGGAACTCTATTCCACAGTACAACATAGAGCCATGACTACATGGAACTCTATTCCACAGTACAACATAGAGCCATGACTACATGGAACTCTATTCCACAGTGCTACATAGAGCCATGACTACATGGAACTCTATTCCACAGTACTACATAGAGCCATGACTACATGGAACTCTATTCCACAGTACTACATAGAGCCATGACTACATGGAACTCTATTCCACAGTACTACATAGAGCCATGACTACATGGAACTCTATTCCACAGTACTACATAGAGCCATGACTACATGTAACTCTATTCTACAGTACTACATAGAGCCATGACTACATGGAACTCTATTCCACAGTACTACATAGAGCCATGACTACATGGAACTCTATTCTACAGTACTACATGGAGCCATGACTACATGGAACTCTATTCCACAGTACAACATAGAGCCATGACTACATGGAACTCTATTCCACAGTACTACATAGAGCCATGACTACATGGAACTCTATTCCACAGTACTACATAGAGCCGTGACTACATGGAACTCTATTCCACAGTACTACATAGAGCCATGACTACATGGAACTCTATTCCACAGTACTACATAGAGCCATGACTACATGGAACTCTATTCCACAGTACTACATAGAGCCATGACTACATGGAACTCTATTCCACAGTACAACATAGAGACATGACTACATGGAACTCTATTCCACAGTACTACATAGAGCCATGACTACATGGAACTCTATTCCACAGTACTACATAGAGCCATGACTACATGGAACTCTATTCCACAGTACTACATAGAGCCATGACTACATGGAACTCTATTCCACAGTACTACATAGAGCCATGACTACATGGAACTCTATTCCACAGTACAACATAGAGCCATGACTACATGGAACTCTATTCCACAGTACAACATAGAGCCATGACTACATGGAACTCTATTCCACAGTACTACATAGAGCCATGACTACATGGAACTCTATTCCACATCAGGTAACTGACGCAGCAGTAGAATCAGATAAAAAAACAGATAAAAATACACCTTACGGAACAGCGGGGATAACATACACACACATGATAACATACACACACATGATAACATACACACACATGATAACATACACACACATGATAACATACACACACATGATAACAGACACACACATGATAACATACACACACATGATAACATACACACACATGATAACATACACACACATGATAACAGACACACACATGATAACAGACACACACATGATAACATACACACACATGATAACATACACACACATGATAACATACACACACATGATAACAGACACACACATGATAACATACACACACATGATAACATACACACACATGATAACAGACACACACATGATAACAGACACACACATGATAACATACACACACATGATAACATACACACACATGATAACATACACACACATGATAACATACACACACATGATAACATACACACACATGATAACAGACACACACATGATAACAGACACACACATGATAACATACACACACGTGATAACAGACACACACATGATAACATACACACACATGATAACATACACACACATGATAACAGACACACACATGATAACATACACACACGTGATAACATACACACACGTGATAACATACACACACAATAACATACACACACGTGATAACATACGCAGACGTACACATGGATTTAGTACTGTAGATGGTAGTGGAGGAGTAGGGACCTGAGGGCAGACAGTGTGTGAATACATTGTAATGTTTTTGAAATTACAATACAAACTGACTTAATTTTGCTGGACCCCAGGAAGAGTAGCTGCTGCCTTGACAGGAACTAATGGGGATCCACAATAAACCCCAGGAAGAGTAGCTGCTGCCTTGACAGGAACTAATGGGGATCCATAATAAACCCCAGGAAGAGTAGCTGCTGCCTTGACAGGAACTAATGGGGATCCATAATAAACCCCAGGAAGAGTAGCTGCTGCCTTGGCAGGAACTAATGGGGATCCATAACAAACCCCAGGAAGAGTAGCTGCTGCCTTGGCAGGAACTAATGGGGATCCATAATAAACCCCAGGAAGAGTAGCTGCTGCCTTGACAGGAACTAATGGGGATCCATAATAAACCCCAGGAAGAGTAGCTGCTGCCTTGACAGGAACTAATGGGGATCCATAATAAACCCCAGGAAGAGTAGCTGCTGCCTTGGCAGGAACTAATGGGGATCCATAATAAACCCCAGGAAGAGTAGCTGCTGCCTTGGCAGGAACTAATGGGGATCCATAATAAACACCAGGAAGAGTAGCTGCTGCCTTGGCAGGAACTAATGGGGATCCATAATAAACCCCAGGATGAGTAGCTGCTGCCTTGGCAGGAACTAATGGGGATCCATAATAAACCCCAGGAAGAGTAGCTGCTGCCTTGGCAGGAACTAATGGGGATCCATAATAAACCCCAGATTAGTAGCTGCTGCCTTGGCAGGAACTAATGGGTATCCATAATAAACTCCAGGAAGAGTAGCTGCTGCCTTGGCAGGAACTAATGGGTATCCATAATAAACCCCAGGAAGAGTAGCTGCTGCCTTGGCAGGAACTAATGGGGATCCATAACAAACCCAGGGAAGAGAAGCAGCTGCCTTGGCAGGAACTAATGGGGATCCATAATAAATCCCAGGAAGAGTAGCTGCTGCCTTGGCAGGAACTAATGGGGATCCATAATAAACCCCAGGAAGAGTAGCTGCTGCCTTGGCAGGAACTAATGGGGATCCATAATAAACCCCAGGAAGAGTAGCTGCTGCCTTGGCAGGAACTAATGGGGATCCATAATAAACCCCAAGAAGAGTAGCTGCTGCCTTGGCAGGAACTAATGGGGATCCATAATAAATCCCAGGAAGAGTAGCTGCTGCCTTGGCAGGAACTAATGGAGATCCATAATAAACACCAGGAAGAGTAGCTGCTGCCTTGGCAGGAACTAATGGGGATCCATAATAAATACCAGGAAGAGTAGCTGCTGTCTTGGCAGGAACTAATGGGGATCCATAATAAACCCCAAGAAGAGTAGCTGCTGCCTTGGCAGGAACTATTGGGGATCCATAATAAACCCCAGGAAGAGTAGCTGCTGCCTTGACATGAACTAATGGGGATCAATAATAAACCCAAGGAAGAGTAGCTGCTGCCTTGGCAGGAACTAATGGGGATCCATAATAAATCCCAGGAAGAGTAGCTGCTGCCTTGGCAGGAACTAATGGGGATCCATAATAAACACCAGGAAGAGTAGCTGCTGCCTTGGCAGGAACTATTGGGGATCCATAATAAATACAAATAGAAATGTATGTTACATCATTTAATCAGTTCTACATATATTTCATTATCTGATACTTAAAGTAACGGTGCCAAACACATAGATGAATGGCTACTGGAGGACCATGCAGGAATGTCACATCGCACGATCAAATATGGAAATAAACAAGTCTCAGGTTCATATAAAGGTGAAGGTTCATATAAAGGTGAAGGTTCATATAAAGGTGAAGGTTCATATAAAGGTGAAGGTTCATATAAAGGTGAAGGTTCATATGAAGGTGAAGGTTCATATGAAGGTGAAGGTTCATATGAAAGTGAAGGTTCATATAAAAGTGAAGGTGAATATGAAGGTTCATATAAAGGTGAAGGTTCATATGAAGGTGAAGGTTCATATAAAGGTGAAGGTTCATATAAAGGTGAAGGTTCATATAAAGTTGAAGGTTCGTATAAAGGTGAAGGTTCATATAAAGGTGAAGGTAGATAAATACCAAAAGTAATCTAAATATTAACTTCTTCGAGATAGGGGGCGCTCTTTTCATTTTTGGATAAAAAAACGTTCCTGTTTTAAACAAGATATTTTGTCACTAAAAGATGCTCGACTATGCATATAATTGACAGCTTTGGAAAGAAAACACTCTGACGTTTCCAAAACTGCAAGGATATTGTCTGTGAGTGCCCCAGAACTAATGCTACAGGCGAAACCAAGATGAAATATCATACAGGAAATGCCCCAGATTTTGAATGCGCTGTGTTCCAATGTCTCCTTATATGGCTGTGAATGCGCCAGGAATTAGCCTACACTTTCTGTCGTTTCCCCAAGGTGTCTGCAGCATTGTGATGTATTTGTAGGCATATCATTGACCATAAGAGACTACATTTATCAGGTGTCCGCTTGGGGTCCTCCGTTGAAATTATTGCGCAATCTCCAGCTGCGTGCACTTTTCCAGGTTCAGAGGAGAAAGGCAACTGCCACGAATGATTTATCATCGAATAGATATGTCAAAAACACCTTGAGGATTGATTGTAAACAATGTTTGCCATGTTTCTGTTGATATTATGGAGTTAATTTGGAAAAAAGTTTGGCGTTGTAATGATTGAATTTTCTTTTTTTTTTTCTTAGCCAAACGTGATGAACAAAACGGAGCGATTTTTGGAAAAACTGAACATTTGCTATCTAACTGAGAGTCTCCTCATTGAAAACATCCGAAGTTCTTCAAAGGTAAATGATTTTATTTGAATGCTTTTCTTGTTTTTGTGAAAATGTTGCCTGCTGAATGCTAGGCTTAATGCTATGCTAGCTATCAATACTCTTACACAAATGCTTGTGTAGCTTTGGTTGAAAAGCATATTTAAAAAATCTGAGATGACAGTGTTGTTAACAAAAGGCTAAGCTTGTGAGCCAATATATTTATTTCATTTCATTTGCGATTTTCATGAATAGTTAACGTTGCGTTATGCTAATGAGCTTGAGGCTATGATTACGCTCCCCGATACGGGATTGCTCGACGCTAGAGGTTAAGAACAGGTCCCTACACCACAGCCTGTTTCTCTGTCTATCTGCTAGAGAGACACACAGATTACTACACACACAGAGAGACACACAGTTTCCTACACACACAGAGAGACACACAGTTTCCTACACACAGAGACACACAGTTTACTACACACACAGAGAGGTACACACAGATTACTACACACACAGAGAGACACACAGATTACTACACACACAGAGATAGAGACACACAGATTACTACACATACAGAGAGACACACAGTTTACTACAAACACACAGAGACACACAGTTTCCTGACAGACTGAACTGTAACAAATGTCCACTTCAGTAGTAGACCCATGTGTTAACCGTATTGAATCTCAGCCTGTGTTTCACTCAGGCTAGTGTTGGATGGACATGGATGAAGGAGAGATATGGTAGTGGAGGTGGGGTGGGGGGGTCAGCTGGTGCCTGAGGCTTCAGCTCAGTCAGAGTCCTGCGGGGACAGGTCTGCTGTGTGGCTGCTCTGAGGCCCCGAGGGCAGCCCCCTTAATTAACTGGTTCTTGCTTGTACCAATCAGGGCACATTACAGACCGAGGTTTACAGCAGACGTCGGATAAACTCCTCTACTGTTACTGAGAGGGAGATGACGGCTGAAAGGCACTCTGTTCCCTACAGAGCCCTGGTCAAAACCATAGGTAATAAAGTGACAACCATGTTTCTACCCAACAACATCACCCAGCCGAACAAAGAACACATTGGACACCTGGGGAGGGGAGAGCACCGTTTTCCTCTAACAGATGTGAGAGGTCTACAGTGAACCAGAATATAAACCCAACGTGCAACAATTTCAAGTATTTTCCTACAGTTCATATGAGGAAAGCAGTCAATTGAAATAAATTAATTAGGTCCCAATCCGTGGATTTCACATGACTGGGCAGGAGTGCAGTCATGGATGGCCTGGGAGGGCATAGGCCCAGCCACTGGGGAGCCAGGCCCAGCCACTGGGGAACCAGGCCCAGCCACTGGGGAACCAGGCCCAGCCACTGGGGAGCCAGGCCCAGCCACTGGGGAACCAGGCCCAGCCACTGGGGAGCCAGGCCCAGCCACTGGGGAGCCAGGCCCAGCCACTGGGGAACCAGGCCCAGCCACTGGGGAGCCAGGCCCAGCCACTTTCTTTTTTTTTTTTCTTAGCCAAACGTGATGAACAAAACGGAACGATTTTTGGAAAAACTGAACATTTGCTATCTAACTGAGAGTCTCCTCATTGAAAACATCCGAAGTTCTTCAAAGGTAAATGATTTTATTTGAATGCTTTTCTTGTTTTTGTGAAAATGTTGCCTGCTGAATGCTAGGCTTAATGCTATGCTAGCTATCAATACTCTTACACAAATGCTTGTGTAGCTTTGGTTGAAAAGCATATTTAAAAAATCTGAGATGACAGTGTTGTTAACAAAAGGCTAAGCTTGTGAGCCAATATATTTATTTCATTTGCGATTTTCATGAATAGGAAACGTTGCGTTATATTAATGAGCTTGAGGCTATGATTACGCTCCCGGATACGGGATTGCTCGACGCTAGAGGTTAAGAACAGGTCCCTACACCACAGCCTGTTTCTCTGTCTATCTGCTAGCGAGACACACAGATTACTACACACACAGAGAGACACACACAGTTTCCTACACACACAGAGAGACACACAGTTTCCTACACACACAGAGAGACACACAGTTTCCTACACACAGAGACACACAGTTTACTACACACACAGAGAGGCACACACAGATTACTACACACACAGAGAGACACACAGATTACTACACACACAGAGATAGAGACACACAGATTACTACACATACAGAGAGACACACAGTTTACTACAAACACACAGAGACACACAGTTTCCTGACAGACTGAACTGTAACAAATGTCCACTTCAGTAGTAGACCCATGTGTTAACCGTATTGAATCTCAGCCTGTGTTTCACTCAGGCTAGTGTTGGATGGACATGGATGAAGGAGAGATATGGTAGTGGAGGTGGGGTGGGGGGGTCAGCTGGTGCCTGAGGCTTCAGCTCAGTCAGAGTCCCTGCGGGGACAGGTCTGCTGTGTGGCTGCTCTGAGGCCCCGAGGGCAGCCCCCTTAATTAACTGGTTCTTGCTTGTACCAATCAGGGCACATTACAGACCGAGGTTTACAGCAGACGTCGGATAAACTCCTCTACTGTTACTGAGAGGGAGATGACGGCTGAAAGGCACTCTGTTCCCTACAGAGCCCTGGTCAAAACCATAGGTAATAAAGTGACAACCATGTTTCTACCCAACAACATCACCCAGCCGAACAAAGAACACATTGGACACCTGGGGAGGGGAGAGCACCGTTTTCCTCTAACAGATGTGAGAGGTCTACAGTGAACCAGAATATAAACCCAACGTGCAACAATTACAAGTATTTTCCTACAGTTCATATGAGGAAAGCAGTCAATTGAAATAAATTAATTAGGTCCCAATCCGTGGATTTCACATGACTGGGCAGGAGTGCAGCCATGGATGGCCTGGGAGGGCATAGGCCCACCCACTGGGGAGCCAGGCCCAGCCACTGGGGAGCCAGGCCCAGCCACTGGGGAGCCAGGCCCAGCCACTGGGGAACCAGGCCCAGCCACTGGGGAACCAGGCCCAGCCACTGGGGAACCAGGCCCAGCCACTGGGGAACCAGGCCCACCCACTGGGGAGCCAGGCCCAGCCACTGGGGGCCCAGCCACTGGGGAGCAGGCCCAGCCACTGGGGAACCAGGCCCAGCCACTGGGAGCCAGGCCCAGCCACTGGGGAGCCAGGCCCAGCCACTGGGGAGCCAGGCCCAGCCACTGGGGAACCAGGCCCAGCCACTGGGGAGCCAGGCCCAGCCACTGGGGAGCCAGGCCCACTGCCACCCAGCCACTGGGGAGCCAGGCCCAGCCACTGGGGAACCAGGCCCAGCCACTGGGGAGCCAGGCCCAGCCACTGGGGAGCCAGGCCCAGCCACTGGGGAGCCAGGCCCAGCCACTGGGGAGCCAGGCCCAGCCACTGGGAACCAGGCCCAGCCACTGGGGAGCCAGGCCCAGCCACTGGGGGGGAACCAGGCCCAGCCACTGGGGAACCAGGCCCAGCCACTGGGCCACTGAGCCAGGCCCAGCCACTGGGGAGCCAGGCCCAGCCACTGGGGAACCAGGCCCAGCCACTGGGGAGCCAGGCCCAGCCACTGGGGAGCCAGGCCCAGCCACTGGGGAACCAGGCCCAGCCACTGGGGAGCCAGGCCCAGCCACTGGGGAGCCAGGCCCAGCCACTGGGGAGCCAGGCCCAGCCACTGGGGAACCAGGCCTAGTCACTGGGGAGCCAGGCCCATCCACTGGGGAGCCAGACCCAGCCACTGGGGAGCCAGGCCCATCCACTGGGGAGCCAGACCCAGCCACTGGGGAGCCAGACCCAGCCACTGGGGAACCAGGCCCAGCCACTGGGGAGCCAGGCCCAGCCACTGGGGAACCAGGCCCAGCCACTTGGGAGCCAGGCCCAGCCACTGGGGAACCAGGCCCAGCCACTGGGGAGCCAGGCCCAGCCACTGGGGAGCCAGGCCCAGCCACTGGGGAGCCAGGCCCAGCCATTCAGAGTGAGTTTTCCACCAAAAAAACAGAGAGAGATGTGTTGGGGTTTGAGCAGAGAGATGTGTTGGGGTTTGAGCAGAGAGATGGTTTGAACAGAGAGATGTGTTGGGGTTTGAGCAGAGAGATGTGTTGGGGTTTGAGCAGAGAGATGGTTTGAGCAGAGAGATGTGTTGGGGTTTGAGCAGAGAGATGTGTTGGGGTTTGAGCAGAGAGATGGTTTGAGCAGAGAGATGTGTTGGGGTTTGAGCAGAGAGATGTGTTGGGGTTTGAGCAGAGAGATGGTTTGAGCAGAGAGATGTGTTGGGGTTTGAGCAGAGAGATGTGTTGGGGTTTGAGCAGAGAGATGGTTTGAGCAGAGAGATGTGTTGGGGTTTGAGCAGATAGATGGTTTGAGCAGAGAGATGTGTTGGGGTTTGAGCAGAGAGCTGTGTTGGGGTTTGAGCAGAGAGATGTGTTGGGGTTTGAGCAGAGAGATGTGTTGGGGTTTGAGCAGAGAGATGGTTTGAGCAGAGAGATGTGTTGGGGTTTGAGCAGATAGATGGTTTGAGCAGAGAGATGTGTTGGGGTTTGAGCAGAGAGCTGTGTTGGGGTTTGAGCAGAGAGATGTGTTGGGGTTTGAGCAGAGAGATGTGTTGGGGTTTGAGCAGAGAGATGGTTTGAGCAGAGAGATGTGTTGGGGTTTGAGCAGAGAGATGTGTTGTGCTTGAGTACTTTAGTTTGAGAGTATGTCTACTTACTGTTGTGCTTAAACACCCAGATAGTTGCCCCTGACAACCTGGCCCCCAAGATCAGTGAGGTGTGGTTCAGCTCATCACTCAGAATCAGACAGCCCTGGGAACAAGAACAGACAACACAGGGATAGATTAGGTGTATCTGTTGGTGCTGTAGATTAGGTGTAGTCTGTTGGTGCTGTATAGATTAGGTGTAGTCTGTTGGTGTTGTATAGATTAGGTGTAGTCTGTTGGTGCTGTATAGATTAGGTGTAGTCTGTTGGTGTTGAATGTTATAGATTTAGGTGTAGTCTGTTGGTGTTGTATAGATTAGGTGTAGTCTGTTGGTGCTGTATAGATTAGGTGTAGTCTGTTGGTGCTGTATAGATTAGGTGTAGTCTGTTGGTGTTGTATAGATTAGGTGTAGTCTGTTGGTGCTGTATAGATTAGGTGTAGTCTGTTGGTGCTGTATAGATTAGGTGTAGTCTGTTGGTGCTGTATAGATTAGGTGTAGTCTGTTGGTGTTGAATAGATTACGTGTAGTCTATTGTCCCAGGTCCGTTGGTGCTGTATAGATTAGGTGTAGTCTGTTGGTGCTGTATAGATTAGGTGTAGTCTGTTGGTGTTGAATAGATTACGTGTAGTCTATTGT
The DNA here is from genome assembly GCF_036934945.1 of Oncorhynchus masou masou. Taxonomy (NCBI): domain Eukaryota; kingdom Metazoa; phylum Chordata; class Actinopteri; order Salmoniformes; family Salmonidae; genus Oncorhynchus; species Oncorhynchus masou. Next base: position 75,541,230 of record NC_088229.1, read on the forward strand.
CCCAGGTCCGTTGGTGCTGTATAGATTAGGTGTAGTCTGTTGGTGCTGTATAGATTAGGTGTAGTCTGTTGGTGTTGAATAGATTACGTGTAGTCTATTGTCCCAGGTCCGTTGGTGCTGTATAGATTAGGTGTAGTCTGTTGGTGCTGTATAGATTAGGTGTAGTCTGTTGGTGTTGAATAGATTACGTGTAGTCTATTGTCCCAGGTCCGTTGGTGCTGTATAGATTAGGTGTAGTCTGTTGGTGCTGTATAGATTAGGTGTAGCCTGTTGGTGCTGTATAGATTAGGTGTAGTCTGTTAGTGCTGTATAGATTAGGTGTAGCCTGTTGGTGCTGTATAGATTAGGTGTAGCCTGTTGGTGCTGTATAGATTAGGTGTAGCCTGTTGGTGCTGTATAGATTAGGTGTAGCCTGTTGGTGTTGTATAGATTAGGTGTAGTCTGTTGGTGTTGTATAGATTACGTGTAGTCTATTGTCCCAGGTCCGTTGGTGCTGTATAGATTAGGTGTAGTCTGTTGGTGCTGTATAGATTAGGTGTAGCCTGTTGGTGCTGTATAGATTAGGTGTAGTCTGTTGGTGCTGTATAGATTAGGTGTAGCCTGTTGGTGCTGTATAGATTAGGTGTAGTCTGTTGGTGCTGTATAGATTAGGTGTAGCCTGTTGGTGCTGTATAGATTAGGTGTAGCCTGTTGGTGCTGTATAGATTAGGTGTAGCCTGTTGGTGCTGTATAGATTAGGTGTAGCCTGTTGGTGTTGTATAGATTAGGTGTAGTCTGTTGGTGTTGTATAGATTACGTGTAGTCTATTGTCCCAGGTCCGTTGGTGCTGTATAGATTAGGTGTAGTCTGTTGGTGCTGTATAGATTAGGTGTAGCCTGTTGGTGCTGTATAGATTAGGTGTAGTCTGTTGGTGCTGTATAGATTAGGTGTAGCCTGTTGGTGCTGTATAGATTAGGTGTAGCCTGTTGGTGCTGTATAGATTAGGTGTAGCCTGTTGGTGCTGTATAGATTAGGTGTAGCCTGTTGGTGTTGTATAGATTAGGTGTAGCCTGTTGGTGCTGTATAGATTAGGTGTAGTCTGTTGGTGCTGTATAGATTAGGTGTAGCCTGTTGGTGCTGTATAGATTAGGTGTAGCCTGTTGGTGCTGTATAGATTAGGTGTAGCCTGTTGGTGCTGTATAGATTAGGTGTAGCCTGTTGGTGCTGTATAGATTAGGTGTAGCCTGTTGGTGCTGTATAGATTAGGTGTAGCCTGTTGGTGTTGTATAGATTAGGTTTAGCCTGTTGGTGCTGTATAGATTAGGTGTAGTCTGTTGGTGCTGTATAGATTAGGTGTAGCCTGTTGGTGCTGTATAGATTAGGTGTAGCCTGTTGGTGCTGTATAGATTAGGTGTAGCCTGTTGGTGTTGTATAGATTAGGTGTAGCCTGTTGGTGCTGTATAGATTAGGTGTAGCCTGTTGGTGCTGTATAAATTAGGTGTAGCCTGTTGGTGCTGTATAGATTAGGTGTAGCCTGTTGGTGCTGTATAGATTAGGTGTAGTCTGTTGGTGCTGTATAGATTAGGTGTAGCCTGTTGGTGCTGTATAGATTAGGTGTAGTCTGTTGGTGTTGTATAGATTAGGTGTAGCCTGTTGGTGCTGTATAGATTAGGTGTAGCCTGTTGGTGTTGAATAGATTACGTGTAGTCTGTTGGTGCTGTATAGATTAGGTGTAGTCTATTGTCCCAGGTCTGTTGGTGCTGTATAGATTAGGTGTAGTCTGTTGGTGTTGAATAGATTACGTGTAGTCTGTTGGTGCTGTATAGATTAGGTGTAGTCTGTATAGATTAGGTGTAGTCTGTATAGATTAGGTGTAGTCTGTGTAGATTAGGTGTTGTCTGTATAGATTAGGTGTAGTCTCAAATCAAAGTTTATTTGTCACGTGCTCTACAACAGGTGTGGTAGACCTGCTTACTTACAGGCTCTAACAAATGGTGCCAAAAAAAGGTGTGTGTGTGTGTGTGTGCTGTGTGTGTGTGTGTGTGTTAGTGTGTGTGTGTGTGTGTGTGTGTGTGTGTGTGTGTGTGTGTGTGTGTGTGTGTGTGTGTGTGGTAAGTAGGTAAGAAATAAAACAGCAGTAGAAAGACATTTGAAAAAAGAGTAGCAAGACTCTATACAGACACCTGTTAGTAGCAAGGCTCTATACAGACACCTGTTAGTAACAAGGCTCTATACAGACACCTGTTAGTAGCAAGGCTCTATACAGACACCTGTTAGTAGCAAGGCTCTATACAGACACCTGTTAGTAGCAAGGCTCTATACAGACACCTGTTAGTAGCAAGGCTCTATACAGACACCTGTTAGTAGCAAGGCTCTATACAGACACCTGTTAGTAGCAAGGCTCTATACAGACACCTGTTAGTAGCAAGGCTCTATACAGACACCTGTTAGTAGCAAGGCTCTATACAGACACCTGTTAGTAGCAAGGCTCTATACAGACACCTGTTAGTAGCAAGGCTCTATACAGACACCTGTTAGTAGCAAGGCTCTATACAGACACCTGTTAGTAGCAAGGCTCTATACAGACACCTGTTAGTAGCAAGGCTCTATACAGACACCTGTTAGTAGCAAGGCCCTATACAGACACCTGTTAGTCAGGCTGATTGAGGTAGTATGTGCATGTAGGTATGGTTAAAGTGACTGTGCATATATGATGAACAGAGGGTAGCAGAAGCGTAAAAGAGGGGCTGGGGGGGGGGCTGTCGTGGAAATGTCCTGTATTTACCAAATCATGAGAGCAAACCACACACAAGTCAGAGTTATCATAAGGTCCATCTTTAATTATATGAGCTCCATCACAACCCTGTGACTCTCAGATCAATTCAGTGTCTATCAATCAATTCTCTGAGAGCCCCTTACACATTGCAACTGAGATCCTTTATAGCAAAGACACACATAGCCAGACAGCATTGGCCATAATTTATCGTTCAGCTTTGTCTCCTAAACTATGTTCTTTTCTCAAACTCAGAACCATAAAACAAATCCTCACATCAACAGGCATATATCAAATCCATCCCATCTTGACAAGTTCACAGAGACACACTGACTGGCACACAGACATTGTGGAGCCAAGAGATACATGCTTGACCTCTCCCCTCTCTGCGGCCCAAGCAACTTAGTCCTGACAGAGAACAGATAACTGCAACCTCGCCACAGTATTATACAAACACATTCTGATGAGAAGTAACTTACACACATATGATGAATATAAAACATCTTACCGATGTTACCAACCAATTCTGATTATTCCCCAACAGGGCACACAATGCAAATAGTCCGGGTAGAAGAGAGAACAGTCTATGACTGGGTGTGGCTGGGGTCTTTTGTCCCAGGTCTGTTGGTGCTGAACAGCCAACTCCTATGCATAAACAACGATGGTAGGAATTGGCTTTACAGCACAACAAGATCTGAGATAACAGGGTACGTTACTAGGTCTGCAAACTCAATACAACCATCCTCAACAACACATCCCCTGTTTATAATGTCCCTAAAGATTCATTGAACACTTGAAGACAAGAGAGCTGACATGGGTGAACATAAGCATTAGTTTACATATTAGGCTTCTTAAAACCTCTTAAACGGAAAGACGCTATGTGATTTTTTCTTCTCAGTTCAGTCTGGTATGAGAACGGTAGCCTTTATCTTCAAAAGCAAAGTGTCTGCAGAAAGTCGAGTATCTTGGGTATTGATCGGTGCCCTCAAATCTTTGGTGTGACTTATTACCATATATGGGCATATGAATTTGTAAGGACAGGCCGAGCCGGTGACCTCATTTCAAGATGTCTGATACCTACGTTCCGGTTAGCGTTGTGAAGCGTCAACGAAATAAACACGGAATACGTTGATACACACCGAAAGCCGGGACTCCACAGATCATGAGGATGTCTTATTTGTGACCTACCGTTTTTGATCACCAGCCCCGAGAGTCAAATGTTAATTTTACACTACGTTTTCACCAGACAGCAAACATCGTATAACGTAAGCTTCGATTTGGTCTGTGTTTGAGATATAAGCTACATGGAGGGGGGGGGGTGTTATCAAATGAATCCTTCGGTTGGTAGGAACACATCTAGCCAATGTTATCTGATGGCGTATGACTTAATAGCAACATTGAATGTTCACCGAGTCACTATATCTTTGCGCATCAAAAAATATGTTGCCTGTTTACGCGCTGTCTGCATCCATTACGCTGGGGACTGGCTACTATGGCACCTTGACAGTCGTGCAGCCAATGAGATAGGCTTTCCAGGGATATGTAGTTGACCTGGGTGGGACAAAGCAAGGCCTAGAACCTTTTGCAATGCGAACTATTGCTACCTGGCTCAGAGAATTGGAAACGTCCCCATGACCACACCTGACACCACTAAAACAGCTACCCATTTCTAGTTGTTAGGTCTATCAATCAATTTGTTTCTGATATTGTTCACATGTTGTGGAAGCCATCTGATGTGTTTCCAGCTCAAGTCATCAATAATTCACTTGGAGTGCTTGTCAATGAAAGATGACTTTAAAAACAGTTATTTTTTGTGTGCTTAATCTTGTGTATTGTGAACTATGTAACTCCAATCTATTTTCTGATAATTTCCTAATAATTTCCCAGGTATCTTCTTTCCAAATATACAAACTTTTTGCACGTCAGAATCATGTAATTACACATTAATAGCAGTTACTTTTGGGGTCTATTTAGGCGGAAATCTACATTTTTTAACTAGGGTTCATCGTCCTTTATAAAATGTGTTGTTTGAACCCTGGATGCTGATTGGTTGATAGCAGGGCGTTATTCGCCATAATTCCGGGATAATACCTATGGACAGTTCCATTTGAATTATCAACGCGCATTCACTGTCCCATAGCCCAGCCAGGCAATTTACAAACTGAATCTCCCCTAAGCATTCAGACAATATTTCCCCATGCTACTTACCCTAGCATTGGTTTGCAACAGTTGGGGTTTGTCTAAACGTTGCGGTCTGCCTCTCCGACCTGCGCAACATGTTTATTTGTTTGTAATCTCTCCACCGTACCATGCATATGAACGTAAGGCAAGGCAAATTTCATTTATCAGGATCATTATAATAGGATATCCAAGGAAATGGCGATAGAAAATAAGAGGGGGAAAAACCAAGTGAAAATACACAGTCATTTCATCTGCTTCATGTGATTGTGTGTTAGCTGTCGCTAGCAAAGGGAGAAGTAGCCTAGCTAGCCTCGATAGCTATCCCATGGACTCGCTAATCATCTGGTTGTTGCCTATTTATAAATTATTGATAAAAATCATTATTTCTTAATTCTGATTTATTTAGTCTCTCCAGTCGTTTGCATTTTACCTGGCTGCTAGCTAGCTTTACTCAGTAAAATAACATGAATGCGATGATTTATTTAGCCATAGTAACTACCGGACCAGACCTGTTTGGCCTAAGAACAGCCCTTAACTAATCAGAAATAAGTGATTAAACAACTGGCTTTCGATAAATGTGTCTCAGTGGCAAGGGACTATATAATCTGGGCCTGGAAGGATGAAATAAAAACAAATTTACTCAGACCTAAAATAACATGAATGAAAACCTGTTGTTAATCTTTTTTTGGGTAACATGTTGGGTGCTGCTGGGTAGCCATTTTAGAAAAGTCAGTAAGGCCATCTGCTGGGTAATCCCTGGATTTAGACCTCGTGACAGACACCTGTCCTTGGTGCTGGGTACTGTAGTCAGACCGCTCTAGCCTGGTGCTGCTGGGTACTGGGCCTAAGAACAGCCTGGTGCTTAAATCGGGAGTCAATGTCATACGATAGTTCCTGCGGGTTCTCATGCAGACTTAGTTGATTAAACATTAGCCTGGTGCTGTCTTAGTCAACCTGTGGGCTTTGGGTACTGATAAATGGTGTCTCAGTGGCCTGTAGCCAGGGATACAGTAGACCTGTAGGGTGCTGCTGGGTAGAGTCAGACCTCCATGGCTTGGCCTGGAGGACCTGTCTAGTTGCTGCTGGGTAGTTGGCCTGTCCTGGGTACTGTAGTCAGACCTGTCTAACAGCTGGGTACCACAGACCTGTGGACTAGGTTTGGTGACTGTAAGACCTAGCCTGGTGCTGCTGGGTACTGTAGTCAGACCTGTGCCTAGCCTGGTGCTGCTGGGTACTGTCAGACCTGCCTAGCCTGGTGCTGCTGGGTACTGTAGTCAGACCTGTCTAGCCTGGTGCTGCTGGGTACTGTAGTCAGACCTGTCCTAGCCTGGTGCTGCTGGGTACTGTAGTCAGACCTGACTGATGGGTAATGTAGTCAGACCTGTCTAGCCTGGTGCTGCTATAGTCAGTCTGGGTACTGTAGTCCTGGTGCTGACCTGTGGACAGACCTGACTAGCCTGGTGCAGTCCCTGGGACAGAGACCTGCTGCTGGGTACTGTAGTCAGACCTGTGGACAGAGAACTAGCCTGGTAATATAGAGTGCTAGCCTGGTGTGGACAGAGACCTAGCCTGTGGACAGAGACCGAGCCTAATGTCTAGCCTGGACCTGCTGCTGGGTACTGTAGACAGTCCCTGTGGACAGAGAACTAGCCTGGTAATATAGACAATCCCAGTGGACAGTCCTAGCCTGGTAATAGACAGTCCCTGTGGACAGAGACCTAGCCTGGTAATATAGGCAGTCCCTGTGGACCCAAGCCTGGTAATATAGACCCCTGTGGACAGAGACCTAGCCTGGTAATATAGACAGTCCCTGTGGACAGAGACCTAGCCTGGTAATAGCCAGGTAATAGACAGTCCCAGTGGACAGAGACCTAGCCTGGTAATATAGACAGTCCCTGTGGACAGAGACCTAGCCTGGTAATATAGCCAGTCCCTGTGGACAGAGACCTACAGCCTGGTAATATAGACTGGAGACCTAGCCTGGTAATATAGCCAGTCCCTGTGGACAGAGACCCCTAGCCTGCTTGGTAATATAGACAGTCCCTGTGGACAGAGACCCCTGTGGACAGCCTGGTAATATATCCATTCCCAGTAGAACACCATGCTTGAGGCCTCCCTGTGGACAAACCATCCAGTCCCTGCAGGGGGAAGCCATGGCCGTCCCTGTGCCTGCCTCCTAGGGCTACCCAACCACTTGAGATGTATAAACCAGCACTATGACCCTAGTCCTTGTCACTAATACCCCAAACCGCCTCCTCCCATCCAGTCCAATCAGTGACAGCTGTACTATAGACACCCTTTCCCACGGTAACCCCTGGCCATTCCGTGCCTGGTAATATAGACAGCTGGGCTGGTGCCAGTCCCTGTGGACAGAGACGTCCCTGTGGACAGAGACCAAGCCTGGTAATATAGCCAGTCCCTGTGGACAGAGACCTAGCCTGGTAATATAGACAGTCCCTGTGGACAGAGACCTAGCCTGGTAATATAGCCAGTCCCTGTGGACAGAGACCTAGCCTGGTAATATAGACAGTCCCTGTGGACAGAGACCTAATATAGACAGTCCCTGTGGACAGAGACCTAGCCTGGTAATCCAGTCCCTGTGGACAAAAAACAGTCCCTGCATTTATTAATTAAATACATTAGCTGGGTTTGTGTGCCAGCAGAGCAGGGCAGCGCATGGGGTAATCAGGCCCTGGAGTGGTCCACTGTCCTCCTCCGCTAATCACTGCCTGTGTGTGTGTGTGTGTGTGTGTGTGTGTGTGTGTGTGTGTGTGTGTGTGTGTGTGTGTCCAGACTGCCCTCAGCCTCCCTGTCCCCCCCGCCTGCATGCCCCTGGCAACTGTTAAGTTTAATTAAAATTTTAATTAATTGGGTTACGGGGTTATTACTGTACTGTATGACTGTATGGGGGATATTACTGTACTGTATGGGGTTATTACTGTTTGGGGTTATTACTGTACTGTACAGGGTTATTACTGTACTGTATGGGGTTATTACTGTATGGGGTTATTACTGTACTGTACAGGGTTATTACTGTACTGTATGGGGTTATTACTGTATGGGGTTATTACTGTACTGTATGGGGTTATTACTGTTTGGGGTTATTACTGTACTGTATGGGGGTTATTACTGTTTGGGGTTATTACTGTACTGTATGGGGGTTATTACTGTTTGGGGTTATTACTGTACAGTATGGGGTTATTACTGTTTGGGGTTATTACTGTACTGTATGGGGGTTATTACTGTTTGGGGTTATTACTGTTTGGGGTTATTACTGTACTGTATGGGGTTATTACTGTTTGGGGTTATTACTGTACTGTATGGGGTTATTACTGTTTGGGGTTATTACTGTACTGTATGGGGGTTATTACTGTATGGGGGTTATTACTGTTTGGGGTTATTACTGTACTGTATGGGGTTATTACTGTTTGGGGTTATTACTGTACTGTATGGGGTTATTACTGTTTGGGGTTATTACTGTACTGTATGGGGTTATTACTGTACTGTATGGGGGTTATTACTGTATGGGGGTTATTACTGTACTGTATGGGGTTATTACTGTATGGGGTTATTACTGTACTGTACAGGGTTATTACTGTATGGGGTTATTACTGTATGGGGTTATTACTGTACTGTATGGGGTTATTACTGTACTGTATGGGGTTATTACTGTATGGGGTTATTACTGTACTGTATGGGGTTATTATTGTATGGGGTTATTACTGTATGGGGGGATATTACTGTACTGTATGGGGTTATTACTGTATGGGGGCTACTACTGTTGACCAGGGTCTATAGGGTAGTGGACTATTGTAGACCAGGGTCTATAGGGTAGTGGACTACTGTTGACCAGGGTCTATAGGGTAGTGGACTACTGTAGATCAGGGTAGTGGACGACTGTTGACCAGGGTCTATAGGGTAGTGGACTACTGTAGACCAGGGTAGTGGACTACTGTTGACCAGGGTAGTGGACTACTGTCTATAGGGTAGTGGACTACTGTTGACCAGAGTCTATAGGGTAGTGGACTACTGTTGACCAGGGTCTATAGGGCAGTGGACTACTGTAGACCAGGGTCTATGGGGTAGTGGACTACTGTTGACCAGGGTCTATAGTGTAGTGGACTACTGTAGACCCGGGTCTATAGGGTAGTGGACTACTGTAGACCAGGGTCTATAGGGTAGTGGACTACTGTTGACCAGGGTCTATAGGGTAGTGGACTACTGTAAACCAGGGTCTATTGGGTAGTGGACTACTGTAAACCAGGGTCTATAGGGTAGTGGACTACTGTAGACCACTAGCCGTTTGGCCAGTGGAGACTAGAGAGTAGCCTGTTGGCTAGTGGAGACTAGTGGGTAGCCTGTTGGCTAGTGGAGACTAGAGGGTAGCCTGTTGGCCAGTGGAGACTAGAGGGTAGCCTGTTGGCCAGTAGAGACTAGAGGGGAGCCTGTTGGCCAGTAGAGACTAGAGAGTAGCCTGTTGGCCAGTTGAGACTAGAGAAACCTGTTGGCCAGTAGAGACTAGAGCGTAACCTGTTGGCCAGTGGAGACTAGAGAGTAGCCGGTTGGCCAGTAGAGACTAGAGTAACCTATTGGCCAGTAGAGGCTAGAGTAGCCTGTTGGCCAGTAGAGACTAGAGGGTAGCCTGTTGGCCAGTAGAGACTAGAGTAGCCTGTTGGCCAGTAGAGACTAGAGAGTGACCTATTGGCCAGTAGAGACTAGAGTAGCCGGTTGGCCAGTAGAGACTAGAGTAACCTATTGGCCAGTAGAGACTAGAGGGTAGCCTGTTGGCCAGTGGAGACTAGAGGGTAGCCTGTTGGCCAGTAGAGACTAGAGGGGAGCCAGTTGGCCGTTGGAGACTAGAGAGTAGCCTGTTGGCCAGTAGAGACTAGAGTAGCCTGTTGGCCAGTAGAGACTAGAGAGTGACCTATTGGCCAGTAGAGACTAGAGTAGCCAGTTGGCCAGTAGAGACTAGAGTAACCTATTGGCCAGTAGAGGCTAGAGTAGCCTGTTGGCCAGTAGAGACTAGAGTAACCTATTGGCCAGTAGAGACTAGAGGGTAGCCTGTTGGCCAGTGGAGATTAGAGGGTAGCCTGTTGGCTAGTAGAGACTAGAGAGTAGCCGGTTGGCCAGTGGAGACTAGAGAGTAGCCGGTTGGCCAGTGGAGATTAGAGGGTAGCCGGTTGGCCAGTGGAGACTAGAGAGTAGCCTGTTGGCCAGTGGAGACTAGAGAGTAGCCTGTTGGCCAGTGGAGACTAGAGAGTAGCCTGTTGGCCAGTGGAGACTAGAGAGTAGCCTGTTGGCCAGTGGAGACTAGAGAGTAGCCGGTTGGCCAGTGGAGATTAGAGGGTAGCCGGTTGGCCAGATAGCCAGTGGAGAGAAAAGATAAGACACACCATATAAAACACACGTCACAGCCCAGGGGGAACCCAACCAAGAATACCTCATACAATAATGGCAGAGCAATTTACCGGCAACTTCATAGAAACAATTGACAAGAGAGAACCCAGTCATCAACGATAGAGGATTTTAAATAATCTGTGTTACCTCCCAGTGGAGGAGTGCAGGGGGGTATGATTGGGTGTCGGGAGGGTTTGTTCATACACAAAAGAAAGGCCTTGAAATGTCAAAAAAGTGCTGTCCGTCTGACACACCTGATGGTTTGATGGTTTGTGTTTCAAAGCTTTGCGACAATGTTGCTTTTACTCCATGCAAATAATGACAGGAGCGGACCCAAAAGATTACAACCACGACCTATCGCCGGTAACACCTCCGATCGACTTAAAAACCCTTTACAACTAAGCACGCTGAAAATAAAAAAGACTTCTGCAGAGTTGCACATACTGTCCAACTGCCATTCCAACCGAGAGCTCCACGCTCCACACAGAGAGCAGCAAGAGCTCTTAATCTCCTCCTTCCTGACTGCTGATGCGCTCTTAAAGTGGCAGCGCGCTCTTAAAGTGGCAGCGCGCTCTTAAAGTGGCAGCACGCTCTTAAAGTGGCAGGGCGCTCTTAAAGTGGCAGCGCACGCTGAAGGTTTCGTGCAGGATTTCGCAACACACACTGAACATTGTTTCAATCTGGTTTAGCCAGGCTAGATGATAAAGACCCACCTTTCCGACCAGTGCCGGTATGTTCATAGAGTTGGTTGCAAAGCCCATGCCGAAGATCATGGAGGACTCTACCCCCAGGAAGGTGGCTACAAGCTGCTCCAACTCCTCATGGATAGCCAGGTTACCTGGACAGAGAAAAGAGAAACAAAAAGAAAATTCATATCCATTTCCTGTCACTGTTTGCTGCTGTTTCAAGTGATCAATCTGATTGCTCTTACAGTCAGTCAGAAAATTAGAAAAAAAGGGTTCTACCTGGCACCCAAAAAGTTTCTACCTGGAACCCAAATGGGTTCTTCAGATGACCCCGTAAGAGAACCCTTTTGGGTTCCAGGTAGAACCTTTTTGGGTTCCAGGTAGAACCTTTTTGGGTTCCAGGTAGAACCCTTTTGGGTTCCAGGTAGAAACTTTTTGGGTTCCAGGTAAAACCCTGGAAACAGAAAAATATTATTCAAAGGGTTTTGATAAGGGGACAGCCAAAGAACCCCTTTTAGCTTCTAAATAATACATTTTATTCCCCCTACGAGTGTAATTCCCTCCTTACTCCTTCCCCTTGGCCCAAGTCCCTAATGTCGAAGGTCCTGGACAAGTGGAAGCACTGTAGTAGTGGAGTTTCTAACATATTGTTTCCACTTTTCGGATCTGCTAACATCTAAGCGTTTTGGGGAGAAGAGGTCGGGAGAGGGGACCGGTGGGTTCGAGCATTATGGTGTTTACCACATGTTCTTGGACCAAGGTGAGTGGCAGTTCAATAAAATGAAAAATAATAAAAAATAATTTGTTCATTCAAATGCAGAGGATGATCCCGTCTAATATCTATGAAATGTGGTCCATGCAGGGAGATTAACAGATTTATAGCTCCTCAAATATATGTGTCTGCCGCAGGTTTTGGACCAACTGATTGGCAGTTCACTAATGTCCAGTTCATTCCTGCATACAATTCTGTAGACAATTACAGGGCCTTCAGACAGTATTCATACCGTGTGACTTATTACACATTTTGTGTTACAGCCTGAATTCAAAATGGATTAAAAAATATATATATATATAAATCCACCCATCTACACATATTTCCCAAAATAAAACATTTAAAAAAATGTTAAAACATTTGTTGGAAATAAAAAATGAAAATCTGATTTACATAAGTATTCACACACAAGTCAATACATGTTAGAATTACCTTCGGCAGCAATTACAGCTGTGAGTCTTTCTGGTAAGTCTTTAAGAGCTTTGCACAGCTGGATTCTACAAAATTTGTACTTTATTCTTTAAAAAGTTCTTAAAGATCTGTCAAGTTGGTTGTTGATCATGTTAACCATTTTTCAATTCTTGCCATAGATTTTCATGCCGATTTAAGTCAAAACTGTAACTAGGCCACTCAGGAACATTCAATGTTTTCTTGGTAAGCAACTCCAGTGTAGATTTGGCCTTGTGTTTTAGGTTATTGTCCTGCTGAAAGGTGAATTCATCTCCCAGTGTCTGGTGGAAAGCAGACTGAACCAGGTTTTCCTCTAGGATTTTGCCTGTGCTTAGCTCTATTCCGTTTCTTTTTTATCCAAAACCTCTCTAGTCCTTGCCGATGACAAGTATACCCATAACATTATGCAGTCACCACCATGCTTGAAAATATGAAGAGTGGTACTAAATTATGTGTTGGATTGCCGCCAAAATAACACTTTGTATTCCGGACAAAGTAAATTTTCCCCCATTTTTTTGTGAATTTTTTACTTTAGTGAATTCTGCGAACAGCATGCATGTTTTGGAATAACTTCCTTCTTTTCACTCTGTCATTTGGATTGTATTGTGGAGTAACTACACTGTTGTTGATCCCTCCTCAGTTTTTTCCTATTAAACTCTAACTGTTTTAAAAAGTCACTATTGGCCTCATGTTGAAGTCCTTGAGTGGTTACCTTCCTCTCTGTCAACTGAGTTAGGAAGGACACCTGTATCTTTGTAGTAACTGGGTGTATTGATACATCATTCAAAGTGTAATTAATAACTTCACCATGCTCAAATGGATATTACATTTCTGCTTTTAACTTCTTGGATATAGGGGGCGCTATTTAAATTTTTGGATGAAAAACATTCCCATTTTAAACAAAATATTTTGTCACAAAAAGATGCTCGACTATGCATATAATTGACAGCTTTGGAAAGAAAACACTCTGGCGTTTCCAAAACTGCAAAGATATTGTCTGAGTGCCACAGAACTGATGTTACAGGAAAAAACCCAGATAAAAATCCAATCAGGAAGTGCCGCATTTTTTGAAACCACCTCATGACTCCTTATATGGCTGTGAAGGAGCTCGGAGTCAGCTTACGTTTTCCATGTTTTCCCCAAGGTGTCTGCAGCATTGTGACGTATTTGTAGGCATATCATTGGAAGATTGACCATAAGAGACTACATCTACCAGGTGGTCGCTTGGTGTCCTCCGTCGCAATTATTGCGTAATCTCCAGCTGCAGTATTTTTCCGTTTGCTTCTGATGAGAAGCCAAGTGCCACCACTGATAGATTATAAAATAGATATGTGAAAAACACCTTGAGGATTGATTCTAAACAATCATGTTTCTGTCGATATTATGGAGCTAATTTTGAAAAAAGTTTGGCGTTGTAAGTGACTGCATTTTCCGGTCTTTTTCTTAGCCAAACGTGATGAACAAAACCAGCTTTTCCTTCACTCTGCGGTGACTCATCCCAAACTATCTCAATTTGGTTGAGGTTGGGGGATTCCCCCGAATTGAGATGGTTTGGGATGAGTCGGACAACAGAGTGAAGAAAAAGCAGCCAACAATTGCTCAGCATATGTGGGAACTCCTTCAAGACTGTTGGAAAAGCATTGGTCAGTGAGGTGACCAACACCAAGAACTCATCTGTGGAGATGGGAGAACTTTTCAGAAGGAGAACCATCTCTGAAGAACTCCACCAATCAGGCCTTTATGGTAGAGTAGCCAGACGGAAGCCACTCCTCGGTAAAAGGCACATGACCGCCCAGCTTGGAGTTTGCCAAAAGGCACCTAAAGGACTGTGTGAAACAAGGTTCTCTGGTCTGATGAAACCAAGATTGAATTCTTTGGCCTGCATGCCAAGCGTCATGTCTGGAGGAAACTTGGTACCATCGCTATGGTGATGGCAGCATCATGCTGTGGGGATGTTTTTCAGGGACTGGGAGACTAGTCAGGATCGAGGGAAAGATGTACATAGAAAACCCTTGACAGAAACCTGCTCCAGAGCGCTCAGGAACTCAGACTGGGGCAAAGGTCCACCATCCAACAGGACAATGACCATAAGCATACAGCCATGACAACGCAGGCGTGGCTTTGGGACAAGTCTCTGAATGTCTTTGAGTGGCCCAGCCAGAGCCTGGACTTGAACCCGAATGAGCATCTCTGCAGAGACCTAAAAATAGCTGTGCAGCAACGCTCCCCATCCAACCTGACAGAGCTTGAGAGGATCTGCAGGGAAGAATGGGAGAAACTCCCCAAATACAGCTGTGTCAAGCTTGCAGCGTCATACCCAAGAAGACTTAAGGCTATAATTATGGGGCATTGTGATGTCATTATGGGGTCTTGTGATGTCATTATGGGGTCTTGTGATGTCATTATGGGGTCTTGTGATGTCATTATGGGGTCTTGCGATGTCATTATGGGGTCTTGTGATGTCATTATGGGGTCTTGTGATGTCATTATGGGGTCTTGTGATGTCATTATGGGGTCTTGTGATGTCATTATGGGGTCTTGCGATGTCATTATGGGGTATTGCGATGTCATTATGGGGTATTGCGATGTCATTATGGGGTCTTGCGATGTCATTATGGGGTATTGCGATGTCATTATGGGGTATTGTGATGTCATTATGGGGTCTTGCAATGTCATTATGGGGTATTGCGATGTCATTATGGGGTATTGCAATGTCATTATGGGGTATTGCGATGTCATTATGGGGTATTGTGATGTCATTATGGGGTATTGTGATGTCATTATGGGGTATTGTGATGTCATTATGGGGTCTTGTGATGTCATTATGGGGTATTGTGATGTCATTATGGGGTATTGTGATGTCATTATGAGGTATTGTGATGTCATTATGGGGTATTGTGATGTCATTATGGGGTATTGTGATGTCATTATGGGGTATTGTGATATCATTATGGGGTATTGTGATGCCATTATGGGGTATTGTGATGTCATTATGGGGTTTGTGATGTCATTATGGGGTGATGTCATTATGGGGTATTGTGATGTCATTATGGGGTATTGTGATGTCATTATGGGGTATTGTGATGTCATTATGGGGTATTGTGATGTCATTATGGGGTCTTGTGATGTCATTATGGGGTATTGTGATGTCATTATGGGGCATTGTGTGTAGATTAATGAGGGGGACAAAGCTATTGAATCCATTTCAGAATAAGGCTGTAACGTAACAAAATGTGGGAAATGTCAACGGGTCTGAATTCTTTCCGAAAGCCCTGTATGGGATGATCAGATGATGATATTTTGTTCTTTCACACCGAGGCATGGTGATTATGGAAGGGGAGATTGTTGGAAAGATAGTTCAAATATAGCCTAATAGTTACTCATTCGCAATGGATGTTAAAAATATATTTAAAAAATACAGACTTCATTGATTTGTGATGTGAAGAAAAACTACTGAGAAGGTCAGCTTATTAGTCCTGGTCAAGGTGAGTTAAAACAATCAGAAATCGAACATCCCCAAAATGGACACTCCTACATTTTCCGTGCAGCAGTTAGGTTACTTCTATGAGTACTCAAACGCTCCCTGAACATTTAACAGGACAGGGAAACCAGATCCATGCTCATTGCACACATGGAGAACTCCAAAAAACACAACTATGATTCTGAAATAAACCAGAAAACGTGTTTCTCACAAGTGTGGCAGGTTGTGAACTCAACAAACAACGTTTTCACTCGGAGAATTAGAAACGGTAAGTGAATGTAGGCCTAATTAGTAATACATTGCATTAACAGAAAGTAATGTAACCAAATGACGGGGATTAAAAGTACAATTACTGCTGGTGACATATGTAAAGGTGAATTGATCAAAATAAACAATCAAAGGGCAAACAATTCACACAATGAAAGCATGTGTTCTGGAGAGCTGAGAGCATGTGTTCTGGAGAGCTGAGAGCATGCGTTCTGGAGAGCTGAGAGCATGCGTTCTGGAGAGCTGAGTGCATGCGTTCTGGAGAGCTGAGTGCATGCGTTCTGAGAGCTGAGTGCATGCGTTCTGGAGAGCTGAGAGCATGTGTTCTGGAGAGCTGAGTGCATGCGTTCTGGAGAGCTGAGAGCATGTGTTCTGGAGAACTGAGAGCATGTGTTCTGGAGAGCTGAGAGCACGTGTTCTGGAGAGCTGAAAGCATGTGTTCTGGAGAGCTGAGAGCATGTGTTCTGGAGAGATGAGAGCACGTGTTCTGGAGAGCTGAGAGCACGTGTTCTGGAGAGCTGAGAGCATGTGTTCTGGAGAGCTTAGAGCACGTGTTCTGGAGAGCTGAGAGCACGTGTTCTGGAGAGCTGAGAACATGTGTTCTGGAGAGCTGAGAGCATGTGTTCTGGAGAGCTGAGAGCATGTGTTCTGGAGAGCTGAGAGCACGTGTTCTGGAGAGCTGAGAGCACGTGTTCTGGAGAGCTGAGAGCATGCGTTCTGGAGAGCTGAGAGCATGTGTTCTGGAGAGCTGAGAACATGTGTTCTGGAGAGCTGAGAACATGTGTTCTGGAGAGCTGAGAGCATGCGTTCTGGAGAGCTGAGAGCATGTGTTCTGGAGAGCTGAGAGCACGTGTTCTGGAGAACCAATAAGCCATCTTCGCCACACAACCCTACCACTTCTTCTTGTCTGAACATTTAAATTATACTCTTCACAAATACTTTAGATGCTGTTCACCGGCAGCCGCAACTCAATAGTCAGCTAGGCCTTTTGCCAAGACTTCCTCATATACCACGTCTCTCCTGCTCTACTGGTTTTCTTCCCCTGTCAACTTTCTTTCATTGTCCAGAAGCCAAAACCACAACCTTAGTCATATTAGCAACGCATCATAGGTATCTCCTTTCCCCGTTTTAACAAGGTAGAACAGCTGAATCGTTAAGAACACGCCTCTGTCCATTTCAACCGTTTCAACAGCATGCCAACTGAAATCAATTGGCCTCTACCTTATCCCAGAATGAGCACGAGTTACCAATTCCTTATACTGTATATAATTGTGTTTTATACTTATTGCACATTTTTTTTATAAAAACACAGACTAGACAGCTAGTACTGACAACGACAGCTAGTATAACAGTCTGACAACAATGCTGCTAGTGGTACGTTGTATTATAAAACACAGACTAGACAGCTAGTATAACAGGCTGACAACAATGCAGCTAGTGGTACGTTGTATTATAAAACACAGACTAGACAGCTAGTATAACAGGCTGACAACAATGCTGCTAGTGGTACGTTGTATTATAAAACACAGACTAGACAGCTAGTATAACAGGCTGACAACAATGCTGCTAGTGGTACGTTGTATTATAAAACACAGACTAGACAGCTAGTATAACAGGCTGACAACAATGCTGCTAGTGGTACGTTGTATTATAAAACACAGACTAGACAGCTAGTATAACAGGCTGACTACAATGCTGCTAGTGGTACGTTGTATTATAAAACACAGACTAGACAGCTAGTATAACAGGCTGACTACAATGCTGCTAGTGGTACGTTGTATTATAAAACACAGACTAGACAGCTAGTATAACAGGCTGACAACAATGCTGCTAGTGGTACGTTGTATTATAAAACACAGACTAGACAGCTAGTATAACAGGCTGACTACAATGCTGCTAGTGGTACGTTGTATTATAAAACACAGACTAGACAGCTAGTATAACAGGCTGACTACAATGCTGCTAGTGGTACGTTGTATTATAAAACACAGACTAGACAGCTAGTATAACAGGCTGACAACAATGCTGCTAGTGGTACGTTGTATTATAAAACACAGACTAGACAGCTAGTATAACAGGCTGACAACAATGCTGCTAGTGCTACGTGGTACCGTAATGCCGCACACCACAAATTTTGCTTTACATTTTCCAGAATCAATGTTCATTGATACTCCTGTTTTAGTAGTGTCTGCTTTTGGCAAAATGTAAGTAGTTGAGACATAAAACATAAACAGGTTAATGTCTCCTCTATCACAGTACAATAATGTCTCAATGTGTTTCAGTGTCCATATGAACCATTCTGTTAGACCAAACCTCAAATCGCTTTCTTGTTTTTGTTTTGAGTGGCAGTAGGGAGGGGCTTGGTGTATAAGTGGGAAGCTGAGCACAGCCCACAGTCCTTCGGCACGGCCTGCGGTAGTTACTTAAGGCCTACAAGCGGACAAACACGAAAATGTATATAAAAACCCAATTCTTGTGATGGAATATCACGCTAAAACATACATTCAAATTAATTCTATATATCGCCCACCACTAGCACCACGTCGTGTGTATATCAACATAATGCATCGAAGCAGCACTGCACCCTCTTCATTCCCATTCAGCGCTTTCCACCAGCCTCTGTGTCAAATTGCATTGAATTCATACACTTCCTCAACCACACAGGCTCAAAGCCCAGTTCCAGTCAAGAGGCACGTTGAGGACATCATTGTAATCTGACTGGCTCGCTGTCTGGCTGCGTCATTGGCATCGGTTCTCTTTTGAAGCTAGAATGTTTAATCAGCCAGGCCTGTATACTAATCTGTATTCCACCTATGGCTCATTCAGTTCTTTTGAACGGAAGGAGAGTGAGATTGTGGAGTCATTACTCAGCACAAGCCCCGAGTCCCTTCAGTTTCCTCAATCAAGTGGCAATTATGTCACTACACACATTTATCGGATTAAACCGGGGTCAGCCATGTAAAATGGATCTCTGCCTCCCAACCCCAGTCATCATCACTTGTCCACTAGATTCTAGAATGTCAAGTAACCCCAGTCATCATCCCTTGTCCACTAGATTCTAGAATGTCAAGTAACCCCAGTCATCATCCCTTGTCCACTAGATTCTAGAATGTCAAGTAACCCCAGTCATCATCGCTTGTCCACTAGATTCTAGAATGTCAAGTAACCCCAGTCATCATCACTTGTCCACTAGATTCTAGAATGTCAAGTAACCCCAGTCATCATCACTTGTCCACTAGATTCTAGAATGTCAAGTAACCCCAGTCATCATCCCTTGTCCACTAGATTCTAGAATGTCAAGTAACCCCAGTCATCATCGCTTGTCCACTAGATTCTAGAATGTCAAGTAACCCCAGTCATCATCCCTTGTCCACTAGATTCTAGAATGTCAAGTAACCCCAGTCATCATCACTTGTCCACTAGATTCTAGAATGTCAAGTAACCCCAGTCATCATCCCTTGTCCACTAGATTCTAGAATGTCAAGTAACCCCAGTCATATTCCCTTGTCCACTAGATTCTAGAATGTCAAGTAACCCCAGTCATCATCACTTGTCCACTAGATTCTAGAATGTCAAGTAACCCCAGTCATCATCCCTTGTCCACTAGATTCTAGAATGTCAAGTAACCCCAGTCATCATCCCTTGTCCACTAGATTCTAGAATGTCAAGTAAACCCAGTCATCATCCCTTGTCCACTAGATTCTAGAATGTCAAGTAACCCCAGTCATCATCACTTGTCCACTAGATTCTAGAATGTCAAGTAACCCCAGTCATCATCACTTGTCCACTAGATTCTAGAATTCCAAGTAATCCAAGTCATCATTCCTCATTCATTAGATCTAGAACGCCAAAATAACTACTCCACCTTCGCAACATAACCCACTCTGTCCCAGTCCCAAGCTTGACGACCAGTGTTGTGTAAAGTCACCAACACCCCTGGGGATAACCAGGTCCCAGGTCTGTTTGTTCGGTCTTTCCAAATCCTATGGTCAGCATAAACAGATCTGGGACCAGGCCACTCCTGAGAAACAGTAGCAGGGGAATTTTCAAGCCTTTATAAGTAACTGACTATCACAGCTTATTGCGAAATAGACATTAATTACTTAGTCCACTCCACACATTTATTCACAATGCATGTATGGGATGATCAGATTCCTGTGTATTACATTATTTTCTGTCTTCATAATAATGTGGCCCTGCCTGTTTAAAATAACGTGGCCCTGCCTGTTTAAAATAATGCGGCCCTGCCTGATTAAAATAATGCGGCCCTGCCTGTTTAAAATAATGCGGCCCTGCCTGATTAAAATAATGTGGCCCTGCCTGTTTAAAATAATGCGGCCCTGCCTGATTAAAATAATGTGGTCCTGCCTAGTTAAAATAATGTGGTCCTGCCTAGTTAAAATAATGTGGTCCTGCCTGATTAAAATAATGTGGTCCTGCCTAGTTAAAATAATGTGGTCCTGCCTGATTAAAATAATGTGGCCCTGCCTGTTTAAAATAATGTGGTCCTGTCTGATTAAAATAATGTGGCCCTGCCTGATTAAAATAATGTGGCCCTGCCTGTTTAAAATAATGTGGTCCTGCCTAGTTAAAATAATGTGGTCCTGCCTGATTAAAATAATGTGGCCCTGCCTGATTTAAATAATGTGGTCCTGCCTGTTTTAAATAATGCCTAGTTAAAATAATGTGGTCCTGCCTAGTTAAAATAATGTGGTCCTGCCTTCAATGCAGAGATAAAAAAGAGAATGTCAGCTCATTGTTTTACTCCTCTTAAACCTGGTATTTTAATAAAGCTTTGGTGATTGAGATTTATTTCCAAGCGGTGTCAGGAGCCAAACCCTTTATCCACAGTCTTGTCTACTTTGTGAATGATTTGGGGCAGATTTAAAAAAAATAAAAAAGAGGAGAGGAGGCTATGCTTTGGTTTTTAATCAAATAAAACAAAATGGGGAAGAAAAAAAAAAACATGTTGTTTTTTAAATGTTTCTAAACAGGAAGTATCCAGGCACCAAAAGGACCTTGGGCTTCTCTTGTCCCATGTTCATATGGGCGGTGTGCGTCACAGCTGGATAGGCTGCGTTGCCACTGTAAAAATGTAGCATTACCGCTTAAACCAGCTTTTGGTCGGTCTTAAATATCACTTTTGGATCATGTTTTTAAAGATACTGAGCACAAAGCAAGCTGGTAAAACGAGAAGGTGAATTGAAGTTCAGTTGTTGCAGCTTTAAAGGTAATATCCTGCATATAATATATATATATATATATATACATACATAACATATCCTCTATAAAATGTTCCCATGTGGCAGAGAAAACTGCGGTTTTAAAGCGTACAGTACAGTGCATGTATGTTTAAAAAATAATTGTATTAATAAAATGAATAATTGGTGTACTACTGTGGACACCAATATCCCTGTGAGCCTCCCAGGCCCATGTTGCCCAGAGTTAAGAACAGAAATGGTAGATTAATAATACTGTGTTGTATTACACCCTCAACTTATTCCACAGATCCTTTGGCCAAAATGTGTTTAATCTGTTGTTAGTAATATTCATAAAAAATAAGTGTTTGTTATTTATTGTTTGTGATCCTACACATAACACACTCGTTCTGCCAGTCACATTCTTCTGCAGGTCCCCAAAGCACACACATCACTGGGTCGCTGTCTTTTCAGTTCGCTGCCGCTGGCGCCTGGAATGAGCTGCAACAAACACTCGAACTGGACAGTTTTCTCTCAATCTCTTCATTCAAAGACTTTGTGTGATGTATTTTTGTCTTTACCTTCTTTTTACCTAGAGTATAATTCACATTTGTTAGGGCCCTCCCGAGTTGCGCTGCGGTCTAAGGCACTGCATCGCAGAGCTAGAGGCGACACTACAGACCGGGTTCGACCCTGGGCTGTATCACAACCGGCTGTGTTCGGGAGTCCCATAGGGCGACGCACAATTGGCCCAGCGTCATCCGGGTTAGGGGGGAGGGTTTGGCGGGTTTGGTCAGGGAGGGCTTTACTTGGCTCATTACACTCTAGCGACTCCTTGTGGCGGACCGGGTGCCTGCAGACGGTGTTTCATCCCGACACATTGATGCGGCTGGCTTCCGGGTTAAGCGGGTAGGTGTTAAGAAGCACGGTTTGGCGGGTTCCAGAGGACGCGTGACTCGACGTTCATCTCCGATGCCGTTGGGGAGTTGCAGCGGTGAGACAAGATCAAAATTGTGGAGGAAAAAGGGGGTAACATAAAAATATATATATAAAAAAAATACCTTTCACATTTGATGACAACTCAATTAAATATGGATGTCCATTTTACGTTACGCCATGTTTTGGCCCTAAGGGATTTATTTATTTATTTAGAGTTCATTCTCACAGCCTGACTGGTTTAAGAGCTGTAGGAATGAGCGACAAAACAACTCAGACAATTAACTCTTCTTATACATACCATTTAGAATGATGCTTTTATCCAGAATGTCTTCCAGGGAGTAAAAACATTTGATATATACATGACTCCAGTGAGAACTGAACCCGTGACCCCAGTGGGAACTGACCCCGTGACCCCAGTGGGAACTGAACCCGTGACCCCAGTGGGAACTGAACCCGTGACCCCAGTGGGAACTGAACCCAGACCCCAGTGGGAACTGACCCCGTGACCCCAGTGGGAACTGAACCCGTGACCCCAGTGGGAACTGAACCCGTGACCCTAGTGTTGCTAACGCTGCTTTCACCAACACACAAATCTTCCCTCCACATCCCCTCTGCTAGCCTCTAACACTATGTTGTGTCCATGTGACCTAATTTAAGTCTGTTTCCTGATGTTACAGTACAACCATGATAGTGTTTCCTCTCCACATACAGTGGATGGGCCCCTGGGTTAATGATCCAAGCGTGTGCTTCATACTGTACATAATTTAACACAGATTAAATAATTCATTCATCGTTGCAGCCGCTACCAAGTTAATTAAAGATTCTGTTTAAGTTGATGAAAAAGATAAATGAGATGAAAGAGAAGTGTGTCCCAAATGAAACCCTATTCCCTATATGAAGCAATATCATTGACCAGAACCCATAGTTGCACGTACTCTTCCATTCCAAATAAGCAAGACGAGGAAGGACTCACCCATCTTTTGTGTCCCAAATGGAATTTTATACCCTATGGGCCTTGGTCAAAATTAGTGCACTATATAGGGACTAGAGTGCCATCGTGCTCTGGTCAAAAGTAGTGCACTATAGGAAATAGGTTGCCATAGGGCTCTGGTCTAAAGTAGTGCACTATATAGGGAATAGGGTGCCATAGGGCTCTGGTCTAAAGTAGTTCACTATATAGGGAATAGGGTGCCATAGGGCTCTGGACTAAAGTAGTGCACAATATAGGGAATAGGGTGCCATAGGGTTCTGGTCTAAAGTAGTGCACCATATAGGGAATAGGGTGCCATAGGGCTCTGATCTAAAGTAGTGCACTATATAGGGAATAGGGTGCCATAGGGCTCTGACCTAAAGTAGTGCACTATATAGGAATAGGGTGCCATTTGGGACACATTCAATGTAATGGTCAATCTTTTGGCTGTCATCACAGAACTATGCACCTAGAGAGAAAGTAGTCTCTGTTAGGTAAGTGGTAGGTAATAGAATCTTATGTAAGTGGTAGGTTAAAGAATCATATGTAAGTGGTAGGTTAAAGAATCTTATGTAAGTGGTAGGTAATGGAATCTTATGTAAGTGGTAGGTAATAGAATCTTATGTAAGTGGTAGGTTAAAGAATCGTATGTAAGTGGTAGGTAATGGAATCTTATGTAAGTGGTAGGTTAAAGAATCGTATGTAAGTGGTAGGTTAAATAATCGTATGTAAGTGGTAGGTTAAATAATCGTACATAAGTGGTAGGTAATAGAATCTTATGTAAGTGGTAGGTTAAAGAATCTTATGTAAGTGGTAGGTTAAAGAATCATATGTAAGTGGTAGGTTAAAGAATCGTATGTAAGTGGTAGGTTAAAGAATCGTATGTAAGTGGTAGGTTAAAGAATCGTATGTAAGTGGTAGGTTAAAGAATCGTATGTAAGTGGTAGGTTAAAGAATCGTATGTAAGTGGTAGGTTAAAGAATCGTATGTAAGTGGTAGGTTAAAGAATCGTATGTAAGTGGTAGGTTAAAGAATCTTATGTAAGTGGTAGGTTAAAGAATCGTATGTAAGTGGTAGGTAATGGAATCTTATGTAAGTGGTAGGTTAAAGAATCGTATGTAAGTGGTAGGTTAAAGAATCGTATGTAAGTGGTCGGTTAAAGAATCGTATGTAAGTGGTAGGTTAAAGAATCGTATGTAAGTGGTAGGTTAAAGAATCGTATGTAAGTGGTAGGTTAAAGAATCGTATGTAAGTGGTAGGTTAAAGAATCATATGTAAGTGGTAGGTTAAAGAATCGTATGTAAGTGGTAGGTTAAAGAATCGTATGTAAGTGGTAGGTTAAAGAATCGTATGTAAGTGGTAGGTTAAAGAATCGTATGTAAGTGGTAGGTTAAAGAATCGTATGTAAGTGGTAGGTTAAAGAATCGTATGTAAGTGGTAGGTTAAAGAATCATATGTAAGTGGTAGGTTAAAGAATCGTATGTAAGTGGTAGGTTAAAGAATCGTATGTAAGTGGTAGGTTAAAGAATCGTATGTAAGTGGTAGGTTAAAGAATCGTATGTAAGTGGTAGGTTAAAGAATCGTATGTAAGTGGTAGGTTAAAGAATCGTATGTAAGTGGTAGGTTAAAGAATCTTAGGAAAGTGGTAGGTAATAGAATCTTATGTAAGTGGTAGGTAATAGAATCATATGTAAGTGGTAGGTAATGGAATCTTATGTAAGTGGTAGGTATTAGAATCTTATGTAAGTGGTAGGTAATAGAATCTTATGTAAGTGGTAGGTTATAGAATCTTATGTAAGTGGTAGGTTAAAGAATCTTAGGTAAGTGGTAGGTAATAGAATCATATGTAAGTGGTAGGTAATGGAATCTTATGTAAGTGGTAGGTTAAAGAATCTTAGGTAAGTGGTAGGTAATAGAATCTTATGTAAGTGGTAGGTTATAGAATCTTATGTAAGTGGTAGGTTAAAGAATCTTAGGTAAGTGGTAGGTTGTAGAATCTTATGTAATTGTTAGATTCTATAATCTTATGTAAGTGGTAAGTTTTTTGTATATATATTTATTTAGGATCCCCATTAGTTCCTGCCAAGACAGCAGCTTCTCTTCCTGGGGTTTATTATGGATCCCCATTAGTTCCTGCCAAGACAACAGCTACTCTTCCTGTGGTTTATTATGAATCCCCAATAGTTCCTGCCAAGGCAGCAGCTACTCTTCCTGGGGTTTATTATGGATCCCTATTAGTTCCTGCCAAGGCAGCAGCTACTCTTCTTGGGCCACTCAAGGACATTCAGAGACTTGTCCTGAAGCCATTCCTGCGTTGTCTTTGCTATGTGCTTAGGATTGTTGACCTATTGGTAGGTGAACGTGCACCCAGTCTTTCACCATAGGGATGGTGTCAGGTTTCCTCCAGACATGACGCTCGGCATTCAGTCCAAAGAGTTAAATCTTGGTTTCATCAGACCAGAGAATCTTGTGTCTCGAGGTCTGAGAGTCTTTTGGTGCCTTTTGACAAACTCCAAGTGGGCTGTCATGTGCCTATTATTTACATTAAAATGCAGACCCTTTGCTATGAGACTCGAAATTGAGCTCAGGTGCATCCTGCTTCCATTGATCATCCTTGAAATGTTTCTACAGCTTGATTGGAGTCCACCTGTGGTACATTCAATTGATTGGACATGATTTGGAAAGGCACACACCTGTCTATATAAGGTCCCACAGTTGACAGAGCATGTCAGAGCAAAACCAAGCCATGCAGTTGAAGGAATTGTCCAAAGAGCTCTGAGACAGGATTGTATAGAGGCACAGATCTGGGGAAGGGTACCAAAAAATGTCTTTATCATTAAAGGCCCCCAAGAACACAGTGGCCTCCATCATTCTTAAAAGGAAGAAGTTTGGAACCACCAGGACTCTTCCTAGAGCTGGCCGCCCAGCCAAACTGAGCAATTGGGGGAGAAGGGCCCTGGTCATTCTTGGTCATTCTGACAGAACTCCAGAGTTCCTCTCTGAAGATGGTTGTCCTTCTGAAAGGTTCTCCTGTCTCTGCAGCACTCCATCAATCAGGCCTTTATAGTAGAGTGGTCAGACGTGCCTTCTACTGAGGAGTGGCTTCCATGACAGCCTGCTTGGAGTTTGCCAAAAGGCACCTAAAGACTCTCAGAACATGTGAAACAAGTCTCTGGTCGATTGAAACCAAGATTGAACTCTTTGGCCTGAATGCCAAGCATCACATCTGGAAGAAACCTGGCACCATCCCTACGGTGAAGCATGGTGGTGGCAGCATCATGCTGTGTGGATGTTCTTCAGCGGTAAGGACTGGGAGACTAGTCAGGATCGAGGGAAAGATGAACGGAGCAAAGTACAGAGATCCTTGATGAAAACCTGCTTCAGAGCACTCAGGACCTCAGACTGGGGCGAAGGTTCAACTTGCAACAGGACAATGACCCTAAGCACACAGCCAAGACAACGCAGGTGTGGCTTCGGGACAAGTCTCTGAATATCCTTGAATGGCCCAGCCAGAGTCCGGACTTGAACCTGATCAAACATATCTGGAGAGACCTGAAAATAGCTATGCATCGACGCTCCCCATCCAACCTGAGAGAGCTTGAGAGGATCTGCAGAGAAGAATGGGAGAAACTCCCCAAATACAGGTGTGCCAAGCTTGTAGCATCATACCCAAGAAAACTCTCTTGGAGTTTGTAACGATGAGACAGCCTGTAGGGAGGTCAGAGACCTGACACCAACCTCTCCCTCAACTTGATCAAGACTGATGATTGTGGACTAAAGGAAAAGGAGGACCAAGCACAACCAACGGGACTGTAGTGGAGCTTCAAGTTCCTTGGCATCCACATCACCAACAAACTAACATGGTCCAAGCACACCAAGACAGTTGTGAAGAGGGTACAACAAAACCTATTCGTCCCCTCAGGTGACTGAAAAGATTTGTCATGGGTCCCCAGATCCTCAAAAGTTCTACAGCTGCACCATCGAGAGCATCCTGCTGGGTTGCATCACTGCCTGGTATGTTAACTGCCTGGCCTCCAACCGCAAGACACAACAAAGGGTTGTGCTTATGGCCCAGTACATCACCGGTGCCAAGCTTCCTGCCATCCAGGACCTTTATACCAGGCGGTGTCAATGTAAGGCCCTAAAAAGACTCCAGCAACCCTGTTCTCTCTGCCACCGCATGGCAAGCGGTAGCGGAGCGCCAAGTCCAGGTCCAAGAGGCTTTTAAGCAGCTTCTACCCACAAGCCATAAGACTCCTGGACAGCTCATCAAATGGCTAACCAGACTATTTACAACCCCCCCCTATACTGCTGCTACTATCTTATTATCTATGCATGGTCACTTTAACAACTCTATCTACATGTACATATTATCTAAATAACCTCGACACCAGTGCCCCCAGACATGGACTTCCCCTGTATATAGCCTCCACATTGACTCTGTACCGTAATACCCTGTATATAGCCTCCACATTGACTCTGTACCGGTACCCCTGTATATAGCCTCCACATTGACTCTGTACCGGTACCCCCTGTATATAGCCTCCACATTGACTCTGTACCGTAATACCCTGTATATAGCCTCCACATTGACTCTGTACCGTAGTACCCTGTATATAGCCTCCACATTGACTATACAGTAATACCCTGTATATGGCCTGCACATTGACTCTGTACCGTAACACCCTGTATATAGCCTCCACACTGACTCTGTACCGTAACACCCTGAATATAGCCTCCACATTGACTCTGTACCGGTACCCCTGTATATAGCCTCCACATTGACTCTGTACCGTAACACCCTGTATATAGCCTCCACATTGACTCTGTACCGTAATACCCTGTATATAGCCTCCACATTGACTCTGTACCGTAGTACCCTGTATATAGCCTCCACATTGACTATACAGTAATACCCTGTATATGGCCTGCACATTGACTCTGTACCGTAACACCCTGTATATAGCCTCCACACTGACTCTGTACCGTAATACCCTGTATATAGCCTCCACATTGACTCTGTACCGTAACACCCTGTATATAGCCTCCACATTGACTCTGTACCGTAATACCCTGTATATAGCCTCCACATTGACTCTGCACCGTAATACCCTGTATATAGCCTCCACATTGACTCTGTACCGTAACACCCTGTATATAGCCTCCACATTGACTCTGTACCGTAATACCCTGTATATAGCCTCCACATTGACTCTGTACCGTAATACCCTGTATATAGCCTCCACATGGACTCTGTACCGTAACACCCTGTATATAGCCTCCACATTGACTCTGTACCGGTACCCCTCTATATAGCCTCCACATTGACTCTGTACCGTAATACCCTGTATATAGCCTCCACATTGACTCTGTACCGTAATACCCTGTATATAGCCTCCACATTGACTCTGTACCGTAATACCCTGTATATAGCCTCCACATTGACTCTGTAACGTAACACCCTGTATATAGCCTCCACATTGACTCTGTACCGTAATACCCTGTATATAGCCTCCACATTGACTCTGTACAGTAATACCCTGTATATAGCCTCCACATTGACTCTGTACCGTAATACCCTGTATATAGCCTCCACATTGACTCTGTACCGTAATACCCTGTATATAGCCTCCACATTGACTCTGTACCATAACAGCCTGTATATAGCCTCCACATTGACTCCGTACCGTAACACCCTGTATATAGCCTCCACATTGACTCTGTACTGTAACACCATATATATATAGCCTCCACATTGACTCTGTACCGTAACACCCTGTATATAGCCTCCACACGGACTAAGGAACGTAATACCCTGTATATAGCCTCCACATTGACTCTGTACCGTAACACCCTGTATATAGCCTCCACATTGACTCTGTACCGGTACCCCCTGTATATAGCCTCCACATTGACTCTGTACTGTAATACCCTGTATATAGCCTCCACATTGACTCTGTACCGTAACACCCTGTATATAGCCTCCACATTGACTCTGTACCGTAACACCCTGAATATAGCCTCCACATTGACCCACTATTGTCATTTTTACTGCTGATCTTTATTTATGTTATTCTTCTAATGTTATTCTCATCTCTTAATTTGTTGTTCGTTTGTTGTTATTTTCTTAACTGTATTGTTGGTTAAGGGCTTGTAAGTAATTTCAGCATTTCACTGTGAGGTCTACTACACCTGTTGTATTCAGCATTTCACTGTAAGGTCTACTACACCTGTTGTATTCAGCATTTCACTGTAAGGTCTACTACACCTGTTGTATTCAGCATTTCACTGTGAGGTCTACTACACCTGTTGTATTCAGCATTTCACTGTGAGGTCTACTACACCTGTTGTATTCAGCATTTCACTGTGAGGTCAACTACACCTGTTGTATTCAGCATTTCACTGTAAGGTCTACTACACCTGTTGTATTCAGCATTTCACTGTATGGTCTACTACACCTGTTCTATTTAGCATTTCACTGTGAGGTCTACTACACCTGTTGTATTCAGCATTTCACTGTGAGGTCTACTACACCTGTTGTATTCAGCATTTCACTGTGAGGTCTACGACACCTGTTGTATTCAGCATTTCACTGTGAGGTCTACACCTGTTGTATTCAGCATTTCACTGTGAGGTCTACTACACCTGTTGTATTCAGCATTTCACTGTGAGGTCTACTACACCTGTTGTATTCAGCATTTAACTGTAAGGTCTACTACACCTGTTGTATTCAGCATTTCACTGTAAGGTCTACTACACCTGTTGTATTCAGCATTTCACTGTGAGGTCTACTACACCTGTTGTATTCAGCATTTAACTGTGAGGTCTACTACACCTGTTGTATTCAGCATTTCACTGTGAGTTCTACTACACCTGTTGTATTCAGCATTTCACTGTAAGGTCTACTACACCTGTTGTATTCAGCATTTCACTGTGAGGTCTACAACACCTGTTGTATTCAGCATTTCACTGTAAGGTCTACTACACCTGTTGTATTCAGCATTTCACTCTGAGGTCTACTACACCTGTTGTATTCAGCATTTCACTGTGAGGTCTACGACACCTGTTGTATTCAGCATTTCACTGTGAGGTCTACACCTGTTGTATTCAGCATTTCACTGTGAGGTCTACTACACCTGTTGTATTCAGCATTTCACTGTAAGTTCTACTACACCTGTTGTATTCAGCATTTCACTGTGAGGTCTACTACACCTGTTGTATTCAGCATTTCACTGTAAGGTCTACTACACCTGTTGTATTCAGCATTTCACTGTAAGGTCTACCTACACCTGTTGTATTCAGCATTTCACTGTAATGTCTACTACACCTGTTGTATTCGGTGCATGTGACAAATAACACTTTATTGTTTTTTATTTGACTCGAGGCTGTAATCCCCAACAAAGTACTCATTAAAGTGTCTGAATACTGTAAATGCTTTTTTTTTACAAAAAAAAAACAACAACAATGCTTTGTCACTATGGGGTATTGTGTGTAGATTGATGAAGGGAGAACAACAATTGAATCCATTTTAGAATAAGGCTGTAACGTAACAAAATGTGGAAAAAGTTAAAGGGTCTGAATTCTTTCCTGAATGCACAGAATCTTATGTAAGTGGTTATAGAAGAGAGGAATTTATACCCCTCGTAAACCTACAGGTATTAACAAAGAACTGGCCCTGTACAACACCTTAAGAGTTAGAGGAGTTCAATACTACACGTATATATGGTGGAGGATGTTTTATATGGCAACAATAGAAGACTAGATACTCTATAGATAAGACTGATACCGTGTGAAGGAGTGGCTCATGTCAAGTGGACACTCGTAGTGCTTCAGTGCTCCCCACATAACACACAGACTGGGACTAGGTCCCAAATGGAAATACCTATTCTACACAGTGTTGTATTTATTTTTGAACTAGGAAAGTCAGTTAAGAACAAATTCTTATTTACAATGACGGCCTACCAAAAGGCCTCATGCGGGGATTAATAATAAAATAAACATTTTTTAAATTTTTAAATAGGATAAAACACACATCACAACAAGAGAGACACCACAACACTACATAGAGAGAGACACCACAACACTACATAGAGAGAGACACCACAACACTACACAGAGAGACACCAACACTACATAGAGAGACCACAACACTACATAGAGACACCACAACACTACAAAGAGAGAGAGCCCACAACACTACATAAAGAGACCACAACACTACATAGAGAGACCACAACACTACATAGAGACACCACAACACTACATAGAGAGACCACAACACTACATAGAGACACCACAACACTACAAAGAGAGAGACCCCACAACACTACATAAAGAGACCACAACACTACATAGAGAGACCACAACACTACATAGAGACACCACAACACTACATAGAGAGACCAACACATGAAAACACACTAGCAACAAACAGGTACAACACTACATGGAGCAGACCACAACACTACATAGAGAGACCATGGCAGCAACACACATGAAAACACAACATGTCAGCAACACAACATGGTAGCAACACAACATGGTACCAACACGACATGGTACCAACACAACATGGTAGCAGCACAACATGGCAGCAGTACAACATGGCAGCAACACAACATGGCAGCAACACAACATGGCAGCAACACAACATGGCAGCAACACAACATGGCAGCAACACAACATGGCAGCAGCACAACATGACAGCAACACAACATGACAGCAGCACAACATGGCAGCAGTACAACATGGCAGCAGTACAACATGGCAGCAGAACAACATGGCAGCAGTACAACATGGCAGCAGTACAACATGGCAGCAACACAACATGGCAGCAACACATGGCAGCAACACAACATGGCAGCAGTACAACATGGCAGCAGTACAACATGGCAGCAGCACAACATGGCAGCAACACAACATGGCAGCAACACAACATGGCAGCAACACAACATGGCAGCAGTACAACATGGCAGCAACACAACATGGCAGCAGTACAACATGGCAGCAGTACAAACATGGCAGCAGTACAACATGGCAGCAGCACAACATGGCAGCAACACAACATGGCAGCAACACAACATGGCAGTAACATCCCAGATGGCACCTATTCACACAGTGCACTACAT